>NC_064631.1:437617635-437920665 GCF_023864275.1 Schistocerca cancellata
ATCACTATCAGAGAAGTGAATAACATACAATCAACGCTACCTTTTACCCTCTCATCAGAACAAATAAAATTTATACTGAACACTCAGATGTCGTGTTTCGTAACTTTAATTAGTCATATTTTAGAGTACCGATAGTGAGGAATTACATTCATTTATTTAATCGCATGGCTAGGGTCCCCCGTCGAGCAGACCGTTCGGCGGTGCCGGTCTTTCAATTTGACGCCACTTCAGCGACCTTGCAGTCGATGTGGATGATAGGATGATGATGAGGACAGCACAATACCCAGTCCCTGCAGGAGAAAATTCCCCGACCCAGTCGGGAATCGAAACCCGGGCACGGAGATTTACAATCCGTGCCACGCTGACCATTCAGCTACCGGGGTCGGACAGGAATTACGTAATTTATTCGCATTACAAATTTCGTTGGAGGTGATAAGTGTGTTGTTGCTTATATGGGTGTGCTAGAGAGAGAGAGAGAGAGAGAGAGAGAGAGAGATGAGAGAGGACGGGGGGGGGGGGGGAAGAGAGGGAGAGAAAAAGAGTCGGATATTAGAGGACATGTGAGATGTTTGTTCGCATGTGACTTTCACGTACGTGCACAGCTGCGACCTGATGGAACAGGTTTTCTGTGTTCGGTATGGGGACCGTTATTACAGCGCTATGAGCTAGAGTCGGAAAGAAGACGTTGCCTCCTAAGAGGATTACGCGAGTGAGTGGCGTCCGCCTTGAGCCCGTCTGGTGACGGTCCCAGGAGACCGCCGCCTCCGCTCTGGAGACTGAGCTGCTCGCTCTGACGCAAGATTGGGGGGGGTGGGGGGGGGGAGGAACACAACCTGCCCCCTGGCGGCGGCGGGAAGGGGCAGCAAGAGGAGGAGTGTCGCTTTACCGAGAAGCCAACCGCGGTATCGCGTCTTTCAAATGTCGCCGTATTTCGCCAATTCTTCTCCTCCTCCTCCTCCTCCGCCTCTTCCTCCGCCTCCTGCCTTTGTCCCGCATCGGCGTATGGTCGGCATTGTTATTAACGGATTTGGCGAGGTTAATTGAAGGGGTGGTCTGATTCCCTTCCTGTCGCCACCCCGTTATCCCCCGGAAGCGAGTCTGTGTAACTCAGCTGCCTGGGTGTAGTGTGATCGATGTGAAGTGTGCGAAAGTTTTTCTAAATGTTTGCGATCGTGCAACTTGGGCGAGACTCGTGCTACCAGACTATTATTCACCTAGTTGGTTGTGGGAAACCGCTGAAAAACGATATCCGCACGCGCGTTACGCACGCACGCGCACACACACACCACACCACACACACACACACACACACACAGAGAGAGAGAGAGAGGAGAGAGAGATGATAGAGAGAGATGAGAGAGAGAGAATCGCCTACATGACCCGTTTCTGGCTTAAGGATATTCGATCATATCGATATTTATAGACCGAAGCGCCAAAGAAACTGGTATAGGCATGCGTATTCAAATACAAAGAGATGTAAACAGGCAAGACGCAGCGCTGCGGTCGGCAACGCCTATATAAGGCAAGTGTCCTGCGTATTTGTTAGATCGATTACTGCAGGTTAGCCCCCCCCCCCCCCCTCCCGCGGTTAGCCGTGCGGTCTACGCACGGCTTTCCGGATTGGGAAGGAGCGCCTGGTCCCCGGCGCGAATCCGCCCGGCGGGACTTGTGTCGAAGTCGGTGAGCCGGCCAGTCTGTGGATCGTTTTTAGGCGGTTTTCTTCTGCCTCGGCAAGATGCGGGCTGGTTCCCCTTATTCCGCCTCAACTACACTACATTGGCGATTGTTGCGCAAACAAGTACTCCATGTACGCGTACACACCATTACTCTACTACGCAAACATAGGGGTTACACCACGCATCTGTTTGACACGTACCGAGGGGGGGGGGGGGGTTGCAACTGGGGCCGATCTGCACATAACCCTGAAAGAGTGGTTCGGTGTGGGGCAGCGGAGGGGTGAAGTGGACTGCGGTAGTCATCGTGGGGTTGTGGACCACTGCGGCTGCGGCGCGACGGAGCCTCTCCGTCGTTTCTAGGCCCCCTGTTAACATACAATACAATACAGTACTGCAGGTTATCAAGATCTATGTGAGTTTGAACGCGGTGTTATAGTCGACGCACGAGCGACGGGAGATAGCATCTCCGAGATAACGATTGAAGTGGGGATTTTCCCTTACGACCATTTCACGAATGTACCGTGAATATTACGAATCCAGTAAAACATCAAATCTCCGATATCGCTGCGGTCGGCGAAAGATCCTGCAAGAACGGATCCAACGACGACTAAAGAGAATCGTTCAATATGACAAGTGCAGCCTTCCGCAAATTGTTGCAGATTTCAAAGCTCGGCCACCAACAAGTGGCAGCGTGCGAACCATTCAATGAAACTTCATCGATGTGGGCTTTCGGCCATGTCTTCCGCTTGGTGCTTTCAGTTTTTTGTGAGGCAATGTAGCATTTCTTGGCATGGTGCTGCCTTCCCCACCCGCCCCCCGGCCCCCCCCCCCCCCCTCCGCCCAGAACAACCAATGCCGGCCGAAGTGGCCGTGCGGTTCTAGGCGCTGCAGTCTGGAACCTGCGAGACAGCTACGGTCGCAGGTTCGAATCCTGCCTCGTGGCATGGATGTGTGTGATGTCCTTAGGTTAGTTAGGTTTAACTAGTTCTAAGTTCTAAGGGACTAATGACCTCAGAAGTTGAGTCCCATAGTGCTCAGAGCCATTTGAACCATTTTTGAACAAACCAATTTAAAAACGATTACGGCGCATAATCTCTAGAGTGAATAACACCCCAGTTCCCTAGGATACCGTAAGTCGGTCTGTGACGTTTCACAATAGTCGAGGACACGGCTGGGAAATAAATATTGCAGCCAGCGATGCTTCATCGGTAGAATTTTGCAGACTTGGGAACAAGTGTACTTCTGACTGTGCGGAATGCAAATTCACGGTCTGGTGCGTTTTTACTCGTATCACGGTGATTCCAGTGTGTTACGAGTGGCAGCAGTGCGCTGTCCACCAGCAGCAGTCCATGTTTTTTTCACCGCCTCTGCTGTCTCGGTCGGTCGTTGGGCGACAGCCGATGAGCCAAGCGATCTATTGTTCCTGCGGCCGCTTGATTACTCGTATTTTCAGCAGACCGGATATAACGCTGCCCGTGTAGCGGTAGGTGGGACACCGAGACGCGAAAGACGAAGCGACCGATTCTACATAGGCGCTGGTGTGATTATTCCGTAGCTGTTCTGGTACCCGCATTCGATTACATCGTGCTTCCGTTTAATTCCATGGACCATCTGCTTTCATCTTTTTTTTTTTTTTTAAAAAAAAGACAATTCAAATCTTCACAGATACACAGCGCGGTTGCTAAGTTACTTAACTAAAGCAGTCATAAATACGAAACCAGAGACCTATGAATTTCGACTATTTATTCAAAACAGGATCAATTTGACGAGATAAATTACTGAGCACCAATTTTCAGACTTTTCGTGGCCTCAAAGAAGTATTTTTTTTTCGGAATTGTCGTCAGTTTGTCGGCCACAGCCTTTTGGATCTCCTCAATCAAGTTGGCGATTGGGCACCCGTGGTGCTTCCACAGCTTCAGAGAGAAAAAGCAATTAGGTGACAGATCCGTCGAATAATTTGGGTGGAGCAACGTCGATCCATTTTAAGTTTGAAATGACGTTTCGTTACTAATAACTGGGGTATCGTGTAACAGAAAGAAAGAGTCACGACGGCAAAAAGGTTTGGAAGTAGAAAGCGTTTTAACACTTCTTGATAAATTTACTTGTTCAGTATTCGGGCTAGGCGAACCTACCGATACTAAACGTCGGGTGTTAACTTTAATTGTGTTGTGTGTCACATTTACTTGCGCAAAAATAAATAGAACAAAATGCTGATGATATTTACGTGTCTTCTATGTTATTTTCTGGATGTAGGTTGTGGTTACTAATCTGTAGCATAATCCGAGATCTAGGTTAAGTTGGACGATGATAGTCTTTATGTGGTCTGGTGAATCCAACATTCTTGTTCTGGCCCCTATTCTATGCTTATTAGACACTGAAGAGTGGTTTATGTCCACCATTTTGATGATATTGTGGCTCAAATGAGGATGGGTGGTGTCTGTACTTTCAGTTCTGTGTGCAGTTGTGGATTCCTTTTGAATCATGCCATTAGTACGGAAAAGAATTACCATCACCATCTTTACCTATCCAGAAATCAGACGTTTTATGTGTTACTTTCTGTACTTTCGTCGCTTAGAAATAAATTTTAGTTGAATGTGGTTGCTATATGCTCCCCCCGCCTTCGTCCCCCTCCCCTCCCCCCCCTCTCCCCCCTCTCCCCCCTCCCCCCCCCCCCTCTCTCTCTCTCTCTCTCTCTCTCTCTCACACACACACACACACACACACACACACACACGCTGGAGTAAAATTAATCCCGGAAGTTACAGACCACGATGTGTAAGATTATTATTTTCGTATGAAATTGAAAGCTTTACTTTATGTTGTTATCATCCCTGTAACACATGGACTTGTCGACTGCTTGAATAAAAGTAGCGAAGTGACACGTGATGAGCCTTCAAGTCACTTTCAAGCGAAAAGTCGTAAAATTAGATTAATTTCATTTTCTTCACTTTATTCGGATTAATAAACAAGCAGCGGCCGAACGCGCTGCTCGACGACGAAAGTGATCAGTTCACCTGTTGCCGCTTCAGTATGAATTATTCGCGTAAATTTCGGTTAGCGTGAGTTGCTATCATAATACTCGTAAAACATGGGAACGCTGGTGGTTGTGTAGTAGTGGCAGCGTTACTAGCTTTTTATCTTCGATCCACTCAAACATTTGATTTATTAATTTAATGTGTTTGATAGTGTTATTCTTAGATTTGTTAATTTTATGTTAAGTATAGCAAATACCTGGCACGTTGAGATTCAATGGATCAAAACCCTCTATTACCAGGAGGTTAGTTTTCAGAATAATCAGACAGATTTAGGAGGCAACGTACAGTAAGTCATCTGTTGTTGAATATTTAATTACTTAATTAGAAAGACAAGTTCTGCGAAAGCATCTAGGGTGACAACTTTTCTAAACTGTACCACTATTCGACTGTATTATGTAAAACTTGTTAGTCTAATATATAAATAAATTTTAATGCAAAGTTGTAATCCCTCTTTGTAATGTTGTATTTGTAACTGCATAGTGTGGCCAGTGATTCTCGATCTTTGTCCAACATTGAATGAGAAGAAGACTCGCAAGGAACAGTTCAAAGATGAAGTTTGGAAATCGATTGACGAAAGTAAAGATAAACATACAACACGGGGGCCACCTGGTCCTTCCTCTGTCATCGACTGGACATAGTGCAGAACAAGAAGTGGTTAGCACATCGCTCTCGTTGTCGGGTTTCTTGACCTTGGAACCTCTGCTAGTAGTAGCTGAGTAGGCCCTCAGTTGGCTTCACGAGGGTCAGTACACCACATACCAGTCCTCTCACCAAGGAAAAATTCCTGGCAGTACTCTGAATCGAACCCGTGTCCCCTGCATGGCAGCCAGCCATGCTAACCACTAGGTACGGAGGCGGACCCGTTAGTGTTAAGTGCTGACGCTCGAGCTGTTTCTAAAGGGTTGCGGTTGTTAAGCGTAGTGACATTTGAAATGAAGAAGGGGGAACTCGAATCACTTGATGATGAGTCGATAGACGACTTGAAACCTGTAATCGGAAAATAAAAATTCTGTCAGAAAAGGTGACTGGTAATAGCCATTTCTGAATAACTTTATTCGTCACAGATGCACTTTTACAGATCGAAAATCGATAAAAATGGTATTGAAAGTTAATGGCTGTTGAAAAGTTTTGAGAAATGACAGCAACCAGTATGCTTTTGTGAAGGTAAAATTTTTATTTTCCTGTCACTAGTTTCACGTCGCATAGCGACTCATCATCGGGCAGTATAGTTCTTAGTATTCGTTCATTACATCGTGGGGGTAATTTTGTAGCTGTGGCAACACAGAAAAAGATAGAATTAAGTAAGCTGTGGATGCGGTGATGTTTTTGGAGTTACTGGCGTTATAAAGCATTAAGGTGGACTGGATGGCATTTTATGATGTAAATAACTCCAAATACTTCACCGCATCTAGTACTTCAATGTTTCGATCTATTTTTATCTTGCCACAGCTATGCAACGACCTGTCCCATGCTGTGAACAACTGCTAAGAACTCGAATCACCTGATGACGAGTCGCTAAACGACGTGAAACCTGTAATCGGAAAATAAAAATTCTAATAGCCATTTCTGAATAACTTTATTAGAGAGAGAGAGAGAGAGAGAGAGCACAGTGACGATGCTTTGAGACTAGTTAAAACTGTGTGCAGGTTGGTTGGTTGATTTGGAGAGGGGACCAAACAGCGAAGTCATCAGTTCCATCGGATTAGGCAAGGATAAGAAAGGAAATCGGCCGTGCCCTTTCAAAGGAACCATCCCAGCATTTGCCTGAAGCGATGTAGGGAAATCGCGGAAAACCTAAATCAGGATGGCCGGACGTGGGTTTGAACCGCCGTCCTCCCAAATTCGAGTCCAGTATACTAACCACTGCACTACAGTGCGCCGGACCAGGTGTCGGCGTGTCGAACGTCCTGCAAACAGGGCTTTTCCAACTGAACCGCCCAAGCGTGACCTACAATGTCCTCAAAACTGCAACTTTCCACTTCCTGATCTCCACAAGGTGGCTTATACGGCTAGCGCTGAAATGGCATAAGCGACGTATTTCTCTGCGAATTACAAGTGGCAGCGCGATAAAGATCAGTAGTAAGCGCTTGTATTTAAAGATTAAACAAGTGCATGATCTGATGGTAAGAACCTGTACGCTGTCACGTCCTAACCGCGTCCCTGCCAAGTCCAGTGACGGAAATTGTGTCCATCTCTGAGGCTGGAACTGCCTTGTCCGTCTCGAACGCTAATGAGCGACCTGATTCACTGGTGCTTCACGAGATGCATATAACAGAGTACACGACCCGAAGTAAGTTGCTTCTTCCTTGTTTTCCCTTGAGCGACCAACCGTCGTAATTCCAGCTGTTGATCCTGTTCTGCCCTTCAGAGGCAGTTCTTATTGGTCTAGTATTATGCTCACCAAACTTCTCGTATGAGAGATAAATTTAAAATTCGTTTGCAGCGCTGTCTTTGCCTTGGGAAAAGCGCCCTGCGAAACCATTGCGTCGTGGAGCCGTTCTTCTGAGAACTGTATACTGCCAGCCCCTAATCCAGGAAGCAGCGCACTAGCGCGGCTTTAGCTATCGCATCCATTGATGCAAAATACCCACAAATCTCGCCGGAAATGATGTGGTCTCCCACAGAGGCAAATGTTTCGGATTTCCTCCTGTGTCGCGATAAAGCTCTCCTTCCACATACTGGTACCCAAAGAAGAAAAAAGTCGGGAATATGTACGAAGCTGCTACTTACAAACATTTAAGTAACCTCTTGAACGTGAGAGAGAGCGCGGCGCACGTGTGCTCGAGCGTACACAAGCCAGGAGAACACCTGGCGCAAGGTGCGGCCCTTCGTTCATTCCTCACCGTCAACCGAGCGTGTTGCCGACTCCCACGGAACGCACGACAGCAGACAACCGACAACAGCTATGACTATTCATGCGTACAAATACAGCAGATGCCTCACAATTACCGGTCCCAGTGTACACATTGCATTGGCTGTACTTATGGTAATGAATGTTTACGTAACGAGATAGGCTTCCTCCCCCTCGGAATACAGCTGACAGACTGCAGAGGGGGCGGAGGGCGCCTCATCTACTTCCCACTTCCCCCAGTTCCTCACACACACACACACACACACACACACACACACACACACACACGCGCGCGCGTAATAAGTGCGCGCACGCGTATTAATTGAGCGTGCGTGCTCGCGGGGATCGGCGCAGCAACGCATTTCTTCCTCATTTCACGCCCCGCCGTCCGTGAGAAATGGGGCCATCGGGCCTCGGCGTGGGTGGGGAGCGGGCGAGCACATGGCTCGCCGGCCGCGTTCACCCAGCGCCTGCGGGGGCGGCAGCAGCAGCAGCATCCGCGACTATATATATCGGTGTGCTATCGGCGTAATCCGATGGCTCCAGACGCGGGGCAGAAATCCGTCCTGAGAAAAAGTTGTTCTAGACCGTGCCTTGCACGTAAGAAGGTGGGTGGTGGGAGGGGGCGGTGTACCAAGTTTCGCTCCAGCCAGTGGCATCATTCTGCCACGCTGGCCTATAGAATGCGCATAGAACATTTAGCGTTGATTTTCACGCCAATTTAGTTGTGGTGTGGGTATTTAGTTAATGTCCCCACAGTCTTTCTGCAAACATTCACATAATTTACTACCTGAAGTTTTCTGCACAGTCGTAACTGCGCTCTAAGTAGACTACGCCTGTCAGTAGAGACTAACCGTTTTCCGTTTCAGCCCTGAGACTGGTTTGATGCAGCCTCCGTGCTACTCTATCCTGTGCAAGCTTCTTCATCTCCCAGTACCTACTGCAGCCTACATCCTTCTGAATCTGCTGAGTGTATTCATCTCTTGGTCTTCCTCTACGATTTTTACCCTCCACGCTGCCCTCCAATACTAAATTGGTGATCCCTTGATGCCTCAGAACATGTCCTACGAACCGGTCCCTTCTTCTTGTCAAGTTGTGCCACAAACTCCTCTTCTCCCCAATTCTATTCAATACCTCCTCATTAGTTATGTGATCTACCCATCTAATCTTAAGCATTTTTCTGTAGCACCACATTTCGAAAGCTTCTATTCTCTTCTTGTCCAAACTATTTATCGTCGATGTTTCACTGCCACACATGGCTACACTCCATACAAATACTTTCAGAAACGACTTTTTGACACTTAAATCTATACTCGATGTTAACAAATTTCTCTTCTTCAGAAACGCTTTCCTTGCCATTGCCAGTCTACATTTTATATCCTCTCTACTTCCACCATCATCAGTTATTTTGCTCCCCAAATAGCAAAACTCCTTTACTACTTTAAGTGTCTCATTTCCTAATCTAATTCCTTCAGCATAACCCGACTTAATTCGACTACATTCCAGTATCCTTGTATTGCTTTTTTTGGTGTTCATCTTATACCCTCCTTTCATGACACTGTCCATTCCGTTCAACTGCTCTTCCAAGTCCTTTGCTGTCTCTGACAGAATTACAATGTCATCGGCGAACCTCAAAGTTTTTATTTCTTCTCCATGGATTTTAATACCTACTCCGAATTTTTCTTTTGTTTCCTTTACTGCTTGCTCAGTATAGAGATTGAATAATATCGGGGAGAGGCTAAAACCCTTTCTCACTCCCTTCCCAACCACTGCTTCCCTTTCATGTCCCTCGACTCTTATAACTGCCATCTGGTTTCTGTACAAATTGTAAATAGCTTTTCGCTCCCTGTATTTTACCCCTGCCACCTTCAGAATTTGAGAGTATTCCAGTATTAACCAACCTGAAAACATACTATTCCGAATAGCTGTAATTATTAACCTTCAGATAGGGCAAATACGGATGTAATGTTGTTCATTACATCGTGTTGTGAGCGAGAGGGTGTCGGGATGCCTAGCAAAGTCCAATGGCAGTCCCTCCCAGAGGGCGTTGTGTGCCACGAAGAAATTTATTGTTGAAATTCCGAGAGCGTGCGTTTCAAGGCCATATTTCTTGCTCTCACGCATGTCTTGCTAAGTGACCACTACGATGGTGAGAAACTAGGTCTCATACGGTGATTTATCGATAGCCGTTCCTCCCATTTACTATTCACGAATGGGACAGGGAAGGGGCCAAACGATAGTGGTACGCGTAGTACCCTCCGCCACACATACTCTTAGATGGCTCGCACATTAAGGGTATAGATCAAGATTAGCAGTGTCCTCATGCACTGTATCAGACACTCACATATTTTGCGGATTCAATCTCTTTCCGCATCGTTTCCCACCTCCAACTGCGTGAATACCGGGCTGGTACACATTTCCCGACCTAGATACGCGCTGCGCCAACATTTGGAAAACGTTCTTATACTTTAACATAACAGTAGACGTAAGCAGAGGGGGTATACAAATTCCGTACTGCGGGGAAGTGGTGGCGTCCTCTACCAGTGACATTGCTTAATCCAAAATAGCACACCGACCTAGTGGAGACACGGAATAAGGCTGGGAGGAAGAAGTAGAAGAATCGATTTTCGCGTCGTTCTGCCTAAAGATGGAGTATCGGTCGTTCTGCCTTAAGATGGAATATCGAAGTCGATAGTATTTGCTGCTCCCTCCAGGAGATACCGCATACAGCCATACACAGAGGCCGCCACACAGCAAGGCCAATCTACGTGATTATACTTAGATGTCATAGAGGGCGCGCACAACACAGACTGTTATGCGTCCTCCGTACTTCACGAAAATACGAGGACCACTTTTTTTAACCTCCGATGTGTTGCGAATATGAAACCTCAGTGCAAGCCAAAAATGTTTGTTTTGCAACATTTAGTTACATGTTCCAGCTGCTTCTCTACATTGTCTCCACTCCGACTTAGAAATTTGTCGTACCTTCTTACAAACTTTACAAAACCCGTCATGAAAGGCAATTGCCTGTGACTTCTGCCAATTCCGTATGCTGGTCTACAGCTCGTTGTCTCTGCCGAAATCCTGTCCTCAGAGGCAGCAGTTGATATCAGCGAAGAGATGAAAATAAGAGAGAGCCTTGCCCGGGCTGTATGGTGGATGATGGGTGATCAAACACTTTCCACAGAAAACCCTGCAGGAGCGTTTTAGTTACACCTGCAGTTTGCAGCCGAGAATTGTCACGAAGAAGGAAACGCAGAACAGATACGTTATGTGAGCTGCATGGAAACAGGCGAAGCTTCTCAACAGGACTTCATATTTGGCAGGTGACACTATTTTCTAGGCATCGTTACGTCCTCACAAGCGCTCTCGGAACTGGAAAGTGCGACGTGACGCGATAGATGGGCATACTAGAGGCACTACACAACAGGTCTGCGCAAAACTTCACCGGATTTTCACTGTGGTTTTAATTTCGCGACCGATCGGAAGTAAGAAGAAGAAGAAGATAAAAATGAACTTAGCCCTCTTAGTTCTCAAGCGGACAACCGTCTGCCAAAAGCGGACATAAGCGGATACACAGCTGTTCTCAGACCATATCAGCGGCAGTGTTAACAGTACCTGAAGACCCCATCAAGACCCTGAGTGCAGTCGCCACCGAGAAGAGTCAAACTAGACGTCCTACAAGTGATAATAATTACAGTTTACTGGAATCACGGCTAGGTCAGAGATAATGTCAAATCAACGCAAGTGAACTTAAAACTGTTGTCAGACACTAGTTTCATACAAAAATTTAGTAGCGTAGTATTTGATTTTGTAAATTACTTTAAACTGTTGTCATATATTTTTGGTGTTTAACTGTTGCCTAACCCTGTTTGGCACCTGAATCCAGATACATTTGGTGTCTGCAGCAGTTCACTGAGGTGACAGAAACCGTGGGATACCTCAGAATACCCCGTCGGACTTCCTTCTACCCGGCGTAGTGTAGCATTTCGACTTGGCATTAGACTCAACAAGTCGTTGGAAGCCCCCTGCAAAAATATCGAGCCATACTGCCTCTATAGTCGTCCATAATTGCGAAAGTGTAGCTGGTCCAGGATTTTGTGCGCGAACTGACCACTCGATTATGTGTCATAAATGTTGGATGCGATTCATGTCGGGCGATCTGGCTGGCCAAATCATTCACTCGAACTGTCCAAAATGTTCTTCATACCAGCCGTGAACAATTGTGGCCCGGTGACGTGACATCGTTGTTTGGGAACATGCAGTCCATGAATGGCTGCAAATGGTCTCCAAGTAGCCGAAAATAACCATTTCCAGACAATGATCGATTCGGTTGGACAAGAGAACCCAGTCAGCTCCATGTAAACACAGCCCACACCATTATGGAGCCACCACAAGCTTGTACGGTGCCTTCCTGACAACGTGGTTCCATGGCTTCGTGGGATCTGTGCCACACACATCTACGTCTACATGGATAATCTGAAAATCACATTTAAGTGCCTGACAGAGGGTTCATCGAACCACCTTCACAATTCTCTATTAATCCAGTCTCGTATAGAGCGCGGAAAGAACGAACACTTATATCTTTCCGTACGAGTTCTGGTTTACCTTATTTTATCATAGTGTTCGTTTCTTCCTTTGTAGGTCGGCGTCAACAAAATATTTTCACATTCGGAGGAGAAATTTGGTGATTGGAATTCCGTGAGAAGATTGCTCCGGAACGAAAAACGCCTTTGTTAAAAATAATGACCATCCCAAATCATGTATAATTTCAGTGACACTCCCTCTCCTATTGTGTAATAATATAAACGTGCTGTCCTTGTTTGAACTTTTCCGATGTACTCCGTCAGTCCTGTCTGGTAAGGATCCCACACGGCGCAGCAGTATTCTAAAACAGGACGGACAAGCATAGTGTAGGCAGTGTCCTTAGTAGATCTGTTACATTTCCTAACCGTCCTGCCAATAAAAGGTAGTCTTCGGTTATCCTTCCCCACAAGATTTTCTATGTGTTCCTTCCAATTTAAGTTGTTCATAATTGTAATTCCTAGGTATTTAGTTGAATTTACGGGCTATAGATTTGACTGATTTATCGTGTAACCGAAGTTTAGCGGATTCCTTTTAGTACTCATGTGGATGACCTCACACTTTTCATTATTAAAGGTCAAAATGGTTCTGAGCACTATGAGACTTAACATGTGAGCCGGCCGCGGTGGTCTAGCGGTTCTGGCGCTGCAGTCCGGAACCGCGGGGCTGCTACGGTCGCAGGTTCGAATCCTGCCTCGGGCATGGGTGTGTGTGATGTCCTTAGGTTAGTTAGGTTTAAGTAGTTCTAAGTTCTAGGGGACTTATGACCTAAGATGTTGAGTCCCATAGTGCTCAGAGCCATTTGAACTTAACATGTGAGGTCATCAGTCCCCTAGAACTTAGAGCATCTTAAACCTAACTAACCTAAGGAGATAACACACATGCATGCCCGAAGCAGGATTCGAACCTGCTACCGTAGCATTTGCGCGGTTCCGGACCGAAGCGCCTAGAACCGCTCGGACACCGCGGCCGGCTATTAAGGGTCAGTTGCGTTTTCACACCATACATATATCTTTTCTAAATCGTTTTGCAATTTGTTTTGTTCTTCTGATGACTTTACTACTCGATAAACGACAGCGTCATCTGCAAACAACCTAAGACGGCTGCTCAGATTGTCTCCCAAATACTTTATATAGATAAGGAACAGCAAACGGCCTATAACACTACCTTGGGGAACACCAGGAGTCACTTCTGTTTTACTCGATGACTTTCCGTCAATGAGTCCCAACTGTGACACGAACCCTACCATCAGCTCTTACCAACTGAAATCGGGACTCATCTGACCAGTCCACTGTTTTCCAGTCGTTAACGTCCAACCGATATGGTCACGAGCCCAGGGGAGGCGCTGCAGGCGATGTGGTATTAGCAAATTCTCTCGCATCGGTCGGTCTTGCTGCTATAGTCATTAACGCCAAGTTTCGCCGCACTGTGCTCGCGGATACGTTCGTCGTACGTCCCATATTGAATTATGCGGTTATGTTACGCAGAGTTACTTGCCTCTCAACACTGACAACTCTACGCAAAAGCCGGTGCTCTCGGTCGTCAAAAGAAGGCCGTCGGCTAGTTCATTGTCCGTGGTGAGAGGTAATGCCTGAAATTTGCTATTCTAGTAACACTCTTGACACTCGGATTATTGAATTCGCCAATAGGTTCCGAAATGGAATGTCTCATGCGTCTAGCTCCGAGCACCCCGTCGTGGACTATAATCACTTCGGAAGCCTTTCGGCATGACAGCTTCACCAGTGCACTGTCGTTTTGTATCTTGTATACGCGATATTGCCGCCATCTGTATATGTGCATATCCCTAGCCCATGACTTTTGTCACCTCATTCTATTTAAACAGGAAAAGAATAAGTATAGTTCAGTGGTCAAGGGGGGTAGGACGTCAAAGGGGCCGACTTGGAGCAGGAGAGGCATCACAGGACATTTTAATTTCCAGTGTCTATACTTTTAGAAATAAATTCATAAAACTTTGTCAGCATCACCAGGAAGGATTCAGGATTCACACTCATTGCAGTGGAAGTTCGAAAACAGAACAAAATTTTTTTTTTTACGTGTGAAATTTCATCATTTTTTCACTTACTGATGGCCGCATTTGTTGCTATAGGTACACTTTTCTTCATAAGTTAGAGAGATTCTTCGATGAATTTTGCACATCATACATACCATACTCACTGGTGTATGAAACTCTAGAATTTATTTAATTTATGAAAAAACGAATGAACTGTTATATTTTAAACTTCATGTTTAGGAAAAGCACAAATTTTACAGTTAATTACCTCAATTTTTACCACAGTTTTTAATAGATTTCGAAAATTCTAGAGTTTCATACACCTTTAAGTATGGTTTGTATGCTGTGCACAATTCATCGAAGAAGCTCTCTTACTTATGAAGAAAAGTGTACCTATAGCAACAAATGCTGCCATTAGTAAGTGAAAAAAATTATGTGAAATTTCACATGTAAAAAAAATTACTTCGTTATGTTTTCGAACTTCCACTGCTATGAGTGTGAATTCTGAATCCTTCTTGGTCATGCTGACAAAGTTTTGTGAATTTACTTGTAAAAGTATAGACAGTGGAAATTAAAATGTCCTGTGGTGCCTCTCCTGCTCCAAGTCGGCCCGTTTGACGTTCTACCCCCCTCAAAGTGATAAAAAGGGAATAAAAGCAATGTAATTCCCTGTGTAGGAAAAAATGTCTTAAACGGTTTGATGGTGGGCGAGTCACACAGTGTAACGGATATGGTGAACGTAATGGCGCGGTGTATAACGCTGCGGCGTTCGTTGCAACTACAGCACTCGCATTGTCAGTAGTAACTATGTTGGCCAGCTTGAGGATTTCCTGCTCCGCACCTAATGCCGGAAGCCAGCGCTGGTGTTCACTGTAACAAGCTAATTGTGCCCGCGGTCCCCCTACAGCCGCCAGGCGGCCGCCGCAGCCGGAGCGACGATCCCGTCAGAGCTGTCCCGCTATCAGCAGGGCACGGCAGTACACAGCGCGGGGCTAATCCCTGGCAGACGTGGCCGGCGGACAATGCGTCGCCTCGTCCCAGCGCCTCGCAGCGCCGTCCGCCCAAATCCGTGCCCGTCCAAATTGGGGCCGCCGGACAATGGCGCGCGGCAGAGGTCGCCGCTCCTCTCTTCACGTCGCTCTCCAGAGGTGGACGGGAATCGCGGCTTCTGGGAACACTGCTTTTTAATCTCCGACCCCGTACTAGCTACTGCGGTGCACGAGCCTCCGCAAATGTAAATGAATGCCGGACAGACGAAATGCAAGCCCTCGCACAACATATAGGTAGATAAAAAAAAAATTAGAAGGAAGGTCAGCGTTGGCCGTAATTTTGATGATTTATTAACAGCAAAATGGATTTTCGATCACGTTGTTGTTGTTGTGGTCTTCAGTCCTGAGACTGGTTTGGTGCTACTCTATCCTGTGCAAGTTTCTACATCTACCAATACCTACTGCAACCTACATCCTTCTGAATCTGCCGAGCGGTCTAAGGCGCTGCAGTCATGGACTGTGCGGCTGGTCCCGGCGGAGGTTCGAGCCCTCCCTCGGGCACGGGTGTGCGTGTTTGTCCTTAGGGTAATTTAGGTTAAGTAGTGTGTAAGCTTAGGGACTGATGACCTTAGCAGTTAAGTACCATAATATTTCACACACTTCTGAATCTCTTTAGTGTATTCATCTCTTGGTCTCCCTCTACAATTTTTACCCTCCACGCTGCCCTCCAATACTAAATTGGTGATACCTTGATGCCTCAGAATATTCCCCACTAATCGATCCCTTCTTCTAGTCAAGCAGTGCCACAAATTTCTCTTCTCTTCAATTCTATTCAGTGCCTCCTCATTATCTATGTGATTACCCATCTAGTCTTCAGCATTCTTCTGTAGCGTCACATTTCGAAAGCTTCTATTCTCTTCTTGTCTAAACTATTTATCGTCCACGTTTCACTTCCATACATGGCTACACCCCATACAAATACATTCAGAAACGACTTCCTGACACTTAAATCTATACTCGATGTTAACAAATTTCTCTTCTTCAGAAACGCTTTCATTGCCATTGCCAGTCTACATTTTATATCCTCTCTACATCGACCATCATCAGTTACTTTGCTCCCCAAATAGCAAAACTCATTTACTACTTTAAGCGTCTCATTTCCTAATCTAATTCCCGCAGCATCGCCCGACTTAATTCGACTACATTCCATTATCCTCGTTTTGTTTTTGTTGACGTTCATCTTATATCCTCCTCTCAAGACACTGTCCATTCAAAAAAATGGTTCAAATGGCTCTGAGCACTATGGGACTTAACTTCTTTGGTCACCAGTCCCCTAGAACTTAGAACTAAAATCTAACTAACCTAAGGACATCACACACATCCATTCCCGAGGCAGGATTCGAACCTGCGACCGTAGAGGTCGCGCGGTTCCAGACTGTAGCGCCTAGAACCGCTCCCATCGTCCGCAAGCCGTCTTCACATGAGACGTGAAAGCGGGTTTGACAGGGACGTCGTCAAATTTTGTAACGTCAGAACATATAATTTCAAGTTTCGGAGCATATTCTAGAGTGAAAGGCAAACTGAAACAAGTCAAATTTTTGCTTTGTGGAGAAGAACGTGTTACACCTTAATGGCGCCTCCTCGAACACAGCCTATACATACTTCTATGATGTGGAATGTGTGAAACACAGTTTCAGGCAGCATGTGAAATAATTACACCATTGCATTCTATTAGTTGTTCGATACCAAGCCTCTTATTTTGCCATAGCTTGCTTTACGTTATACAGCGTGGCAGTTGTCTGGAAAACATGGAATTGCATTAACTGGAAAAGCCAGAGAAATCTTATCGAATACTGGGAGACACTTGTTGCTTTGAAATACACTTAGATTTCTGAGATAATCTGCAGGGGGTTGAACAGTTCGTTGAGGGAAAATGTAAACTGAGTCTTTTTGTTGCAGATCACACCGCTTCGGAAGCAATAAATTGTGGTGACGCTTAATAAAAGGTGAAATAGTATATTGAATTGTTGTAATGTTTTGTCAAACACCGATGTCAAGCACTCGCTGACATCGGTGATCTTTGTTATTTTCAGAAAGAAATTTTCGGTCTGCTACGAAGTATGCGCTGCTGTGAAACTTCCTGATAGATTAAAACTGTGTGGCAGACGGAGGCTCGTACTTTCCCTTTCTCTGGCGAGTGCTCTATCGACTGAGCTACGGTATGCTTGTCTTTCAAGTTTCGCAGAACTTCTGTGAAATTTGGAAGTTACGAAATAAGTTATAGTGAAAGAAAGGCTATGAGGACTGGTAGTAAGTTATGCTTGGGTAACTCAGTCGGTAGAGCACTTGCCTGCATAAGGCAAAGGTCCCGAGTTCGATTCTCGGTCGGGCACACAGCTTTAATCTGCCTAGAAGTTTAATCTTCGTTGTTGTCCCTGGGTTCTCGGGCTCCATGCCCATTTGCCATGGCATGGTTGTGAGTAGGACAGAGTGAAACGTGCGCATGCGCATTTGTGACATACTTGTGAATTCGTTATTCACACGAAGGCTAAAGGTGATATTTTATTCAAAAATTAGTAAGGTAACATATATTAATACAGATGATTTGCCGGCCGCAGTGGCCGAGCGGTTCTAGGCGCTTCAGTCTGGAACCGCGCGACCGCTACGGTCGCAGGTTCGAATCCTGCCTCGGGCATGGATGTGTGTGATGTCCTTAGGTTAGTTAGGTTTAAGTAATTCTAAGTCTACGGGAATGATGACCTCAGATGTTAAGTCCCATAGTACTCAGAGCCATTTGAACCACTTTTTGAACAGCTGATTTGTAGATCAGCATTCAGTATTCATGCTTCGGTTCTCCTTTTACTTATTTCAATGTAAAGTAATACTTTGCCAACTTCCCTGCAGTGTGTTGCTTCAACTCAACGATGACTGTAGTAAGAAGAGCATCCAGCCTGAAACATGATGCGTCGTTGCTGTTAAAAAAGCCAATTGATACTGCATTTCAGTTTTGTTCCTGCGATGATATGTCGTGTACTTTACGTTAACGTACAGTATCAGGGCATGGCTTGGGATGGCGAAGAATGAAGTCACGACGGAGTTTCCAGGGCGGCAAGAACTTAATAACTTACAGCACCGCTAATAAAACCGTACATGCTACCTGACCTCTCAAAACCATTAAGTGACATGGCAACATAAAGAAATTCTTTATACCCATGAAAAATATGAAAGTAAGGCGTCTCTCATGCAATGAAAACCAGCTCAGGAAAACCTCGGACATCTGAGGGGAATCTTGTGATGGGATAAAGATGCCACCCTGTAATATGTTTATTATCTCGTCGTCCCGTTTGTACTGTATTTGTCCCACTGTTTTAGTAGGCTAGCATGAATAAATGCAAATCAGAACAGCACCGAGACAGTTGGACCATCGCTTCAAAACCAATCAGCAAGCCGCTGTTTCCCGCACGAAGCAGTCTCCGACACCACTTGTTGGCTGCAGGATTTACTACCATCATCGGCCGAACCATTAATAAAGGGCCAAACAACCAAATGTGGGACGGGGCGGCGTCAGCTCGAGAAATGTAAATAACAGACGGAGCAGTGACGCCGGTTTGTGTACAGGCAGTGGGCGCGGACGACAGCCTATCAGCCGGTCGTTAAATCCATTTACAGCGCGAGCAAGCGGCGCGGCGCGGCTTAAATAGAGCCGTCGCACACGACCGAGTGGCGCAGGTCGGTAACCCGCTTGTGTGTGGAGGGGCGCCAGTATAGCGACGGAGGGCAAGCCACGGTCGAGGCGAGCTAGCGGACGTCCTCAGAGTTCTTATTAAAGGCGAGGGGCTATTAAAACGAGGAAGTGGTACGAATTAGGCCGCATTCTGGTAGTTACGGTAGTCGATCAATTGCAACTACCTAATATAACTAATTATTAGAACCTCCATACGCAGCGATGAAAGCTTCTACACACAAACACACACACGCACACAGGTATACATACACTGATGAACCAGAACATCAAGAACACTGCTCATCGCGAGAATGAACGCTGCCTGGTGACACTGCGGATACATGACATGATAAGTACGAGGGGTCTTCAATAAAGAATGCAATACATTTTTTCTCGGCCAGTTTGGATTAAAAGAATGCGGAAATTGTTGTGAGATATTGTGGAATTTTCCCGCTTTAGACCCTGTTGTTTCATGGAGTTCCGGTAGGTAGTGGCGCTACACATAGTTTTCAAAATGGCGTCTATAATGGAGGTGCGTTCCAAGTGTAGAGCTGTCAGTTGGCGGAAAACCAGAGCATCACAGATATTCACAGGCGCTTGCAAAATGTCTTCGGAGACCGGTAGTGAACGGTGAGTCGATGGGCGAAGCATCTGTCATGGTCGGAACAAGGTCGCGCAAACCTGCGAACCTGTCCGATCTTCCGCACGCCGGCCGGATGTAGAAAGCAATTTTGGAACGTGCGGACACTCTCATTCTCATCACAATCAAACACCTTGCTGCACATCTGGACGTCTCTGTTGGTAGTGCTGACACACTCGTCCGCAAACTGGGGTACTGAAAGGTGTGTCCCGCCTCACAAAAGACCATAAAAGGCAACGGTGGGCTATCTGTGCGGAATTGCTTGTGGGTTACGAGGCTGAATCGTGACAATTTTTGTCGAACATCGTCAAACGCGGTGAAACAGGGGTTCATCACTTCGTACCGGAAACAAAACTGCAATCCGCAGAGTGGCGCCACACCACCTCTCCTCTGAAGAAAAAGTTGAACGCCGCATCCTCAGCGGGTAAGGTCATGGCGACGGTCTTCTGGGACTCTGAAGGGACTGGCGAGGCAGTTACAAGTGTTTGAAACTTACAGCTTCTTGTATATAATTATTACAATCAGTTGGCGTAAGGGAAGAATATTATGTGCACCGTCTCTCCTGTGTATTGTCTTATTTGAACTGTTCGTGTATGATGTTCTCTGGGCTGGAGATTTGGCATCAGACCGGAATTTGCTCAGACGAATGTAAGAAACCGTCTGAAAACCACCCTCGAGCTGGCTGCGGTATCATTCCAAGGACCGTTAATCCGGCACGAGGATTTGATCCATGTCTAGCTTACCTTTCGATCTCGTCATCCAAAGCGCTGTACGTTGAGTCATACGAACAGATCAGCAGTAAACTCTTACTGTTACTAATAATACAGCATTTGGAGATGTTATGGGGTACTTTAGGAACATAAAAACCAATATTCTGTGCAATAAGTCCTGAGTTTTTATGTTTGCACATACGTATACCAGTATGGCAGCAGTGTTAATTAAGTTGTTGATGAGCGTAAACGTTGTTCTTTTTCAGATGTACTACGGCAGCATCTACGTTTTTAAATGATAGATATATATTGTAAAATCCACACAGTGCATCGCTGTAACATTATGAGGATATGGCAAGCTCTTGGAATGGCACATTGCCTAAATCATCTGAGTGTGTGACATAAATGACTGTGATGATAATACACAGTCCGAGTGGCAAATGAAATTACCATCTAATAGATTCGTGGCTTTGAAACGGGATATGAAAAAAAACCTTATTAATATCACTCTTTTGGATGACTCTCTCTTGCATGAGGCTAAGCAATAAATCAACGAGAAAGTTTTAAAACAGGAAGGGGGATCCAGGTAAAATTCTAGAAAGGCAAAAGAGTGGTTGGCTTCTAGTAGTCGAGTCGGCATAGTTAGTATTTATGAGTAATATACACTAAATAAAAAAGACAGAGAAAAATATCGTGGTAATCAAAGAACAATCCCACAGCGAAGAAAGAAAAATTAATATCTCCATCTCGATAGAACAGTTTATCTGCTCAATCACTTTCTAATGAATTCTAGCCATTTACATTTATCATTGTACGTATTCAAATCGAGCTGTCAACGAAGTGGAACTGAAACATGGACATAAGTTCTAGTATTGCGTGATCTTTACGAATAGACCTTCCGAACGCACTAAGCATTTATGGTCGATAATCCAGGTGCCTGTGGGGGTTCCTGTGTATTCTACAAGACGCTCTTATTGTACTGATCCCTTTACACCGTTTAACTTGGGTTGTAAATATTGCGTACTTACCTCTGCGGCAATTTCTGGAGGACACCCGAGGCTGCCGAGGCCTTTGAAGTACTCCGCCCGACACGTGAAGTTTAAGATGGCTGTCGGAGATACGCGACGTCAGTTTGATTCACACCACACACTTGTGCGCTCTCTCTCTCTCTCTCTCTCTCTCTCTCTCTCTCTCTCTCTCACACACACACACACACACACACACACACACACACACACACGGTAGAGTGAGGCAGAGAGACGCGCATTGCCGGGGGTGTGCGTTATTACGAGCGATCGAGATGACGGCTAGGCAGCTATAACTCAGATCGCCGGAATGTGAGGCGAAGACGCCGCTGCCGCCGCCGCCGCTGCCGCCGCCTCCGGCCCAGATGCCACGAGACTCGCGGAGCCTCCCTCCTAAACCAAGTCGATCTCGGATCGATCTGTAGAACGAGGACGTATCGATTGGCCAAGACATCGACTAATGTCTAGAATTGTCATCCCTCACCAAACTCGTCTATTAGACTATTGCTCATCTACCTCTACACTCTGCAAACCAGTGTGAAGTCCCATTGTACCAGCTGTTAGGACTTTTTCCCGTTCCATTCACGTACGGAGCGCGGGAAGAACGATTGCATAAATGTCTACGTGCGCGCTGTAATTAGTCTAATGTTGTCTTCGCGATCCCTGTGGGAGCTATATGTTGCGGGTTGTAGTACAGGGTGAGGAAAATGAAAGTGGCCCGGAGAACAAGAGTTCCAGGATACAAAGAGTCACAGTACTAACCTGACTATAGCAGATGTTGAAAGTGACCATCGTTCATCTCTTGGCACTTTTGGGCCCTGGTCAGCAAGTTGCTGAAGGCGGATGGCAGCTGGATAGCTGGAATTGCCGCAGTGTCAGCCGAAATTTTCTGCTGCAGTTCGTGAAGACTATGAGAGTTGTTGCGACACACCTTACACTTGAGGGCTCCCCACACGAAGTAATCGCACACTGACAGATCAGGTGACCAGGGTGTCCAGGCTATGCCGCGACCGGACTGGCCTCTGCTCTCAGATGTACTACGTAAATGTGCTCCAAGGTTTGTCCGGCTGTGTGGGCAGTTGCTCTCTTTCTTCCTCCGTTAATGCTGCCACAAATTCACGTCCAACCACATCCACTCGTCCGGGCCGTTTTTATTTGCCTCGCCCTTTGAATTCCTAGTTTCATCTCCTACGTATGTTTTCACGGGACAGTTTACATCTATCTTCACGCGTCTGCCAGTTCAGTTCTTTCAGCATCTACGCGACGCCCTGCCACGAGTCAAACAAACTTGTCACCATTCTTGGTGCTCTTCTTTGTATCCGTTCAGTATCCCCTGTCGGTCCTGTTTGATACGAATCCCACAGACGTGAGCAATATTTCTGTAAGAGTGACACGAGTGTTTTGCATGTAGACTCCTTTCTGGATTGATTGCATTTTCCTAGTATTGTACCACCGAACCGCAGTGGCAGAAGCTCTTTCCTTACCCAAGTTTGCTTCCTAATATGTAATAAAGAAATGTGGTCCTGCCTTGGACAAACACAATCTTTTTTTGTCTTACTACCCATGCATGTTTCGGAGAAGTTTCTCAATCTTCAGTGGGCTTTATTTATTATTTTTTGCACGGTATATTGAGTATAGTTTGACGTAGTTTTTCTGAAGACAAGGAAACAAGAAAAATTGTGTTTGATCAAGGCAGAATCATATTTCCTTATTACGTGTTTAGCCAGGTATTTGTGAGAGTTGACCGATTCCAGCTGTGACTCATTGATATTATAGTCATAGGATAGTACGTTTTTTTGTGTTGTGAAGAGCACAGCTTTATATTTATGAACATTTAAAGCAAGTTTCCAAGCTTCGTGTAATTATGATATCTTATCAAGAGCTGACTGAATATTTGTGTAAATTATATATCTTTTGTTTTGTAGACCACTGATACGAATAGATTCCAAAAGTGGATAGTATTTTTTCTTATTTACATAAAAATCACAACTTATCCATATGGTTACGCTGATCGGTGAGACAATTTGACGTGACTGCCGCTAGGTTTGGTAGCCGGTGGTTGTAACCTGAGCACGCGCAAGCGCATGCTTGATGGTATTGGAATTAACGTTTAACGATTCTGATTGGAGTGAGAGCTGAACCGGCCAATGGGCTCGGCTCGGGTAGATACTAATAGCTAGTAAATGCTACCAGGGTCTGATGTAGCGTCCTTCTGGATATTAGAGAACGATCGTATATGATGATGACGCCATGGATGACACAGAATTCGATAGACATCTCGTGGCCGCTAGATACTTGCATAGCTTGATTTTTAAGGATCAGTCATTGAAGTGATGGGCGTCTAGGGACACATTCCATTCGGTCCATCCTCTAGAGCCTGTCCTTGTCTGCCAGTGGGTAAGCTACCGCCAGCTAAACACGCAACCTCACTGCTCGCAATGGAATTTGAACGTTAAGGTGTTGCTTCCTGAATAAGTTAGACGAAGTACAGAAGATGGCATGAGTAGAAAAACAGCCTTCTTCCGTAAGTTAAATACAGCTTTATACATCAAATTTATTTAAAATTTAGAAATGACTAATGCATAATAATACTTAGTATTGTATATCTCAGCCTACAATGGCCATTGTTAATTTTTTTCCCTGGCTTCACTCCGTAATGTAACAGATCTTCTCTCAATAGTCATAAGTAGCTGCCATGATGGGCCTAGACTTTCACCATTACACGTTTTGAAGCAAATAAGTGTGACAACTTGAGCACGCAATTTGCACTGCAGTGGTTAATATAATGCTCTACACAGTATTTTCATTGTTAGATGCGGACGGTTCGCGGTGGCCAGAAGTAAGCATTAGCGCTCAGAGTCTTTCGACTGCAACTCCTGATGGTTTGGAAACATGGAACACAGCGATCAAAAATCTCGAATCAGCGATGAACGATTGACATTAGCGACCAATTGTCATCGTCAGTGGAAACAGCAGAAAACATACTTAAGAAATGAATAGACTCTGCTTCGTTTTAATGATATCCTTTAAATTAGTTAAAGTATAGTATCTTACGACAAGAGAAAGTTAATAAATCGTTACCGAAGCCAAACAGTAGACGCAAATATCACCTTGTTGGCTATCAGTAGATGCAGCTTTGAAATCGGCACACTGTAGTGCCAACTGTTTTAATGTAGATTACAGGAGGTAATTTTTGGTATTTGGGCAGCGAAAGAACGGGCTTTATAGGCATAGTGAAGATGCGGGTGCGTACGGACTGGGCGCGCAGAGAGAGGTAGGTGGAATTCGCGTGTTATATGTATTAGAAAGTTTGATGGAAGTTACCGAGACTGATGCTGTGTTACTGGAATGCCGCGGTGTTGAACTTTCTACAATTAGATGCAGATGACCAAGTTTCAGACTTCGTAAAGATCACCGTTTAGCGGCACTGCATTCTGAATTATTCGTGTGGCATATCAGCTCGCACTTAGTAGAATTTTCGTGCAGTGGTTTAAAGTGGGCAGTCTGAAGAGTGAACTATACTGGTTAGTTGGTGATAGTCTTCAGCTTAGTTTACAGTGCTGTAATCTGTAGCATTAATTGACAAAGAACTGCAGTGTAGATCTGAAAGATAACCTCAAAAATGGCTCTGAGCCCTATGCGACTTAACTTCTGAGGTCGTCAGTCGCCTAGAACTTAGAACTAATTAAACCTAACCAACCTAAGGACATCACACACATCCATGCCCGAGGTAGAATTCGAACCTGCGACCGTAGCGCTCGCTCGGTTCCAGTCTGTAGCGCCTAGAACCGCACGGCCACTCCGGCCGGCAGGTAACCTCACTTTCGCCCATCTTATGCTGGACTAGATACACAAGTGCCCCACTCTGTGTAATAGTCTGCCAATATTAATTACACAGAAAGTCGAAGAGATTCTCATGTGTCGCTTAGAGTTATTGGTTACTCGCTTCCTATATTTTTAAGATCACAGGTGTTAGAAGCAGAGACCTTGAATTTCAGTGGAACAGAGTGCGACCGTGTGTGGTCACTCCCCTTTATAACCGAGAGCCAAACAATTAAGCAGCCACACATCATTCCAACATCCTTAGAGCTGTAGGAAACTGAGCTTTTTACCTGTTAGTCGCAAAGCTGTCTGTACCGACGAATATGAGTGTACGACTGTAAGCTGGCGCAGAGGGTCACGGAATGGTCTGAGGTTGTGAAGTTAATGTTTTTAAGAGGCACTGAAGGGAGAGCGTTGGAAAGGAATTAACACCAAAGTTAGATATGGATCTTCATTGCAGTGTAGACAACAGTACAAACATAACTCTCACAAGTTGCACAACAACTAAAATATGCTTACATAACAACAGAAAGCCCCGATGATGAATGTGGTATTTTGAAAAGTACATTGGCGTAAAAAAATGCTATAAAAGTAGTTGACAGTTTTCATCGAGATTTTTCTACTTATTTTGCTGTGTCAGTTTGCCAGGAATAGTCACTATAGCTGCCATGAAATTAGAAGTGATTAACTGTTGAGGCCTTGTGCAGAGACGATATACTAACAAGCGGCAACTGAACTGATCATTCGGTCAGTGAATGCTTGAAGCAATGGTTTATTCATGTATGAATTCACACTTTGTTCGTGTTAAAATGTGCGAGAGTGTTAGTAATTGTAGATTCAACTTGGCAACGATAAACGTTTATTCACCAGCGTTAAACGATTAACGAATATAATCGAAGGAAGTCGAATAGCCGGCCGCGGTGGTCTAGCGGTTCTGGCGCTGCAGTCCGGAACCGCGGGACTGCTACGGTCGCAGGTTCGAATCCTGCCTCGGGCATGGGTGTGTGTGATGTCCTTAGGTTAGTTAGGTTTAAGTAGTTCTAAGTTCTAGGGGACTTATGACCTAAGATGTTGAGTCCCATAGTGCTCAGAGCCATTTGAGCCATTTTAAAGTCGAATATTATAGGCACGGCACGAATTCAGTAAATTTTAAATCGTGCATCACGTAATTTCTATCCCCTTTCGAAAGGTCGGACTGCCTTAAGTAAATTTTAATATACGTATGTAGGAGGCATGGGTGTGCTTAACGGTTTTACATTTCTATCGGCATCTTGAATCAAGGAAATATGGACTTCTATTGACAACCAGCGCCATTGCCTTTGGGGACGCGCTGTTTTTCAGCAACACAGAGGGAAGGCGGCAGTCCTCACCCGCCATGTTTACGTCCCCTTGCCAGCGTCCCAATATCTCCTCTTAAAGGAGACGTTACCAAGGAATCCAGCGGGGGATCTGCCACGTGTAGCAACAGGAAAAAAAGTAGCCCTATACGCTCGCTAAATGGTACTTCCTGAAAATTAAGCTGTCAGATGTGAAACACAAAGAACGTACAATTTTCCGTTCCCAGCGTATGCAAACTTTATGGCAGACGAGGATGGATCCTTGCGTTTTGCGTCCAACGCCACGGATTCTGAACCCAGTTGCGAGAGACGAAGATCAACATCAGCAGACAACAATGCACTAACCGAACTCAGTTAGCCTGCCCGAGAATGATGACGTAGTTGTCCAACACACTGGAGTCTTTTATTGAGGAGGAGCGGTATTCGAAACCTCACTCTGTCACCTGGTTTATATATTTCGTGATTTCCCATAGAATCACATTAAGCAATTGCCATGAAGGTTCCTTCAGTTATACGAGTGGTAATTTTCCCCTTCGTTTGACTTATTGAGCCACTGTTTCGTCTCTGATGACATCTTAGACATTTTTTCTAGTTTACTGAAGAAAATATACAGCCAGAAAGAAATTAGAACATCTTGATATATGATGTAGACTTTTTATCTGATGACAGAATGTTCTACCTAGGGGATTGTAATAATAATCTGAACGTCATCCGCCTGCATGTGTCGTAAGGGCATGGGTAGCAGAGTGCCATATGTGTCTATCCTTTAAAAAGCAATGCCCATTGTCGTAAGGCTTAGTGTGGTGCTGACGTCTAGAGCAAGCGGGCACCACGCCACGGAACTGCCACTTGTTCTTGCTACAGCCAACTTAGTGAGTTTGAGAGGCATTAAATTGTGGTTTTTCGAGTACCGGTATGACGTTTCTGAGAATTTCCACAGAAGCTGGAGGTGCCATGTCAGTTGCATAGCGATGCTGGCAACATGAGCACTTAAGAATTCTCAGTCGTAAAAGAGGTTATGAACGGCCACGCAGCATAGACACCCGCCAAGACCATCGTGTCATAAGGGCAGCAGTGGCAGATTGTACAGCTTCCGCGGAACGGGCAAGACCAGATGGCACCCCACAAGTGTCAACACAACCTGTCGCGAATTGGTTACTAGTAGCGGGACTACCGGCACGCTCAGCTGTAGCCCGTATTCCACTCACGCCGCAGCATCGACATACGGGGTGCATTCAAGTTCTAAGGCCTCCGATTTTTTTTCTCCGGACTGTAACGAGATAGAAACATGCGCATTGTTTTAAAATGAGGCCGCATTCATTGTCAATACGTCCCAGAGATGGCAGCACCGTACGGCAGATGGAATTTTACCGCCAGCAGCGAGAATGAGAACTGTTTTAAATACTTAAAATGGCGACGTTTTCCTTACTTGAACAGCGTGCAATCATTCGTTTTATGAATTTGCGTGGTGTGAAACCAATTGAAATTCATCGACAGTTGAAGGAGACATGTGGTGATGGAGTTATGGATGTGTCGAAAGTGCGTTCGTGGGTGTGACAGTTTAATGAAGGCAGAACATCGTGTGACAACAAACCGAAACAACCTCGGGCTTGCACAAGCCGGTCTAACGACATGATCGAGAAAGTGGAGAGAATTGTTTTGGGGGATCGCCGAATGACTGTTGAACAGATCGCCTCCAGAGTTGGCATTTCTGTGGGTTCTGTGCACACAATCCTGCATGACGACCTGAAAATGCGAAAAGTGTCATCCAGGTGGGTGCTACGAATGCTGACGGACGACCACATGGCTGCCCGTGTGGCATGTTGCCAAGCAATGTTGACGCGCAACGACAGCATGAATGGGACTTTCTTTTCGTCGGTTGTGACAATGGATGAGACGTGGATGCCATTCTTCAATCAAGAAACAAAGCGCCAGTCAGCTCAATGGAAGCACACAGATTCACCGCCACCAAAAAAATTTCGGGTAACCGCTAGTGCTGAAAAAATGATGGTGTCCATGTTCTGGGACAGCGAGGGCGTAATCCTTACCCATTGCGTTCCAAAGGGCACTACGGTAACAGGTGCATCCTACGAAAATGTTTTGAAGAACAAATTCCTTCCTGCACTGCAACAAAAACGTCTGGGAAGGGCTGCGCGTGTGTTGTTTCACCAAGACAACGCACCCGCACATCGAGCTAACGTTACGCAACAGTTTCTTCGTGATAACAACTTTGGAGTGATTTCTCATGCTCCCTACTCACCTGACCTGGCTCCTAGTGACTTTTGGCTTTTTCCAACAATGAAAGACACTCTCCGTGGCCGCACATTCACCAGCCGTGCTGCTATTGCGTCAGCGATTTTCCAGTGGTCAAAACAGACTCCTAAAGAAGCCTTCGCCGCTGCCATGGAATCATGGCGTCAGCGTTGTGGAAAATGTGTATGTCTGCAGGGCGATTACGTCGAGAAGTAACGCCAGTTTCATCGATTTCGGGTGAGTAGTTAATTAGAAAAAAAATCGGAGGCCTTAGAACTTGAATGCACCTCGTACAGGGTTCGACTGGTGCCGCGAAAGGATCGCTTGGAGGATGGAATGGTGCGTCATGGTCTTCAACGATGAAAGCACGCAAGCGATGGGCATGCAAAGAAACACATCAAGTGATGGTCGTATGCCCGTGCGCTGTAGATTGACGAGCGCTGTATCGAAGAGAAACATTGGTCCCATCCCAGGCTTCGTGGTCTGAGGTGCGATACAACTCACGTTCACCCTTTGCGTTTGTGAAGGGAGCTGTGAACAACATTCGATACGCGGAGAATGTTGTTCCACCAATTGTTACGCAGTTCTTTGAAACAGGAAGGTGATTATTGCTCCAACAGGATGTGACTCACCCACTTATTACCCGTTAAAAACGATGTGTTTTGCAAGAGGTGTAGCAGTTTCCCTGACCAGCACCGCTAGCCGAGCAGCTGTGGGACATGATGAGACAGCAAGCGACTGGTGCGACTCGTCCATTCACTACCCAAACAGAGCAACGGGATCAGATCGAGCGTATACCTGCACTGCCGGCCGTGGAGCCTACATTGCGAACTAATAGCAGCACCGGTCCATAACTGGTACCGGTACGTTAAAACAGCTTGAGGTATTAATCTCTAAATGCAATCGTTCCATGTACTCCATATGTATTGTTTCTGCAGTACATTTTGAATGATCTGGAAAACTCTCAACGGGTTTTCTGCTTTTTCCGGCAGTATGTGTTAGGCAGGTAGTGTTGCAGCATGTTTCTAAGACAGTGAGGTTGACCGAAGGCATCTAATGACAGTTCGTAATTTTCATGAGAGCTTTAGAATTAGTAAACTGAGTGGGAGATATTAAATCCATTGAAAGGACTCAAAAGACGAAGAACTTGACTTCTGAAAATTCAGTAGTGATCACATTAAGAAGTGAGCTCTTCAAAGAGCCTTCACGTTCTGCAGCTCGTGGTCTGGCGGTAGCGTTCTGGCTTCGCGCGCACGGGGCCCCGGGTTCGATTCCCGGCGGTATCAGTGATTTTCTCTGCCTCGAGATGACTGGGTGTTGTGTGTCTTTCATCATCATTGACTCGCAAGTCGCCGAAGTGGCGTCAGCTAAAAAGGACTTGCAATTTCGGAGGCCGAACACCCCACATGGGGTCTCCCGGCCAACAATGCCGTACGATCATTTCATTATTTCTAAGAACCGATCATGAATCTTTCACTATGCTGTGAAGGCTGCTACGAACTTTAGTCTCTGTGTGTGTGTGTGTGTGTGTGTGTGTGTGTGTGTGTGTGTGTGTGTGAGAGAGAGAGAGAGAGAGAGAGAGAGAGAGAGAGAGAGAGATCATACCGCCATGGTTTATATTGCTGTAAGGGGTTGGAGAGGTGCAAAACAGTGCCTTTTGCGCAAGTTAAAGGGAATTTCATACCGGTCTGCGACTCTTCGTTAGGAATGTGTTAAAAGGTTATTTTCGAGTTTTGCGGCTGACTTCTCTCTTGTACTGGATTCGTTAGCAGGTCCTAAGCTTGAGGAGGAGGCGGCGGCACAATACCTCCTTTCACTGTGGCACGACTTCCTGGTTCGCGACTGCTTCATAGAATGCAGTCAGATGATTCTGTCGCACAAAGGAGGTATTGTGGGTGCATGCATGGCTCCTTGTCTTCACTCTCGTGCGTTGCACTTGGCGATCCTACTGGCAATACACAACGTCTGTTACGCTGTACGAAATCACGTAATACGTGCCAGAAAATGTATGGGTAGCTGTAGCAGCAAAACTGAAGTTAGACAGGTCTGCCATTTATACTAATTTCTTTTGTTGTTAATATTCGGAATCTTGTCCACGGATGGAGCACTGGTCAGTTGATACCGCCGTGGTCTTGTTGGTGGAACGAATTTTGATCCACAGTATTCAGGGAAACAATAAGAGAATTAAACCACAGTCGCAAGACGGTAAAGCGTTAATCTAATTTTCGTTCAATAGATACATAGTGAGGAAATCCTCAAGGAAGTGGAACATGCATGAACATGCTAGTGCATAGTGTCGTCACAGTGCCATAGTTTCATACAAACAAATGCATTACTTTACGTGTAAGGAATTAAAATAACAACAAGTTTATTTCGAATTTATTAAGCACATTTTATCAGACGCTCTCTCAATTTATCTGCTTTCACCAGCAACACAACCCTGGCTACGAATTGCGAGTCCTTCTCTGCTATTTTACACATAAATGCTGCCATCTGTCTAAGTAAATCGTGATTAGTTGCTCTTGGTGCCCCAGTAATCATCTCAATGATGATCAATAACTACTTTCCGCGAGAAAACTTAATAAGCCCTCTTTTAGAAATCAAATATGAAAAGAGGAGTTATCGTATATTTAAATTTCATCACTGGAAATCCATCAGGTGTATGTACTTTGATTGTCCTTATTGAGTTGTGCATATTTCAGAGCGAGAACTTAATTTTTAGGGGGTCACAGATTAAACTGTTCTTGTCCATCATGACCTGGTGCAGCAGTCGAAGTTATACAGTTTCACCTGTGTTTCACGAGTTTAACTTCGCATTCGCACGCACAAGTAACATATGTATGAAACCGTTGGCCACATGCAAATTTTTCGCTCATGAGTTGATGCTGAGGATATGGTTGAGCTACAGTGCCGAGGAAATCCAGCTGCGACTGTTTCACAAGACTGTGATGGAAAGGTTCAGATAAAATCCGTGAACCCTGAAGATGCCTTCACTCTGGAAGACGTGTAAGTCAGAAAAAAAACAAAAAGGAAATAGAAATAGTTGTCAGACTTACATTAATTAAATATACATCTTCAATTGCATCTCTTTTTACCAAATGAAACCTACAGAGATTCGTTAAATACTGTCGCATGCTTCTTTCAGAAATGAATAATTACATATTTACATTATGCTTGTGTTCGTTTCTGTTAAAAAAGAAAAACTCACAGACTTCTTAGACCTCCAACAAGGATGACTCCATTGTCTAAATTATAAGGGGATATCAACGGAGTAAACCGTTTTATTATTTCAAAAGTAATCGCCATAACTGTTAATGTATTTATTCCATTGTGAGACAAAGCGATCATGTAAATACGAGGATGTTTGCGGTTGCCTACGGAACAATAATTGTACCCAGGCGTTCACTTTTTCGTCCGAAGCAAATCGATGGTTGCATTGTCTTTCTTCAGGGCGTCAAAACTATGGAAATCGCGTGGGGAGATGTAGGGACTGTATGGGTGATGTGTAAGGGCTTCCCACCGACCCTCTGCTGCGTGGTGGGAACAACATGCGCGTCGGCTCCGCAAAGCCATGATGACCATTTTCTTGTGCAAGGGTTCACTGCTCATTGACTTTCGGAAGCACGGTGCCGCAATAAACGCACAGCGGTACGCGCACTCTCAGTAAAAACTAAAGGGCATCCCAGCCAAATGGCCAGGAATGTTGGCGGACGGCATCATTCTGTTGCAGGATAATGCCCGCCGTTATGTTGCCAAGGCTGTTTGAGTACATCCTCCATATAGTCCCGATTTCTCCTCATGCGATTTTCGTATTTTTGGAGCCCTGAAGTAAGAGACTCGTGACCATAGATTTGCTTCGGATGAAGAGGAGCACACCACAGTCATGGTTCCGTATGCAACAGCAAACATTTTTCCGCAGATGCAGGGGCGGTCTTGTCTCACAGCGGGATAAGTGTTTTAATAGCTAAGGCGATTACTTTTGATGTAATAAAGAGTTTACGTACTTTCTTCCATCGGTCTCGTTTTCATTTGACTGTCCCTTATAGATGAATGGGCCAAATAAGTTTCTGGTTGTTGAGTCGCCCACCACATCGAGGGTATCGCTTTCCCAATGGTCAAAAAAAAAAAAAAAGCTGTAGCTTTTAATTTTTCGTTTTATAATTGTGAAGATGTACACATAGACCGTGTGTGATACACTGACGGACAAAAATCAAAATACCAAGTAGGAGTTGTGCCACCTAAACGAAAGAAGTTGATAGGCGTTTTTCTAAATATGAAAGATGTCTATTCAAATTTCGCGCCAGTCGTGTAAGAGTGGCGTTAGTAGCGCCATTATAAGGGTGCAAATCAAGTTTGCGTTAAATAAACTCTGTAACGGTCGTGAATATCAGTTATCTGTGAAACTGTACGTGGTGAGCCGATCTTTTTCAAGACCACCTTTGAGACGACAAAGATGCCGTTACCAGCACCTTAAAGATTTTGAGCGATGGCGTGTAATAGGATTACGAGAAGCTGAATGTTCCTTCTATTACAGAAAGGCCTGGCGGGAGTGTAGCCACCGGGCTCCGGACGGCCACGTGGCACTACTGAGAGGGAAGACCATCGTGTTCGGCGTATGGCTCTGGCGCATCTACAGTAACGATTTTAACACCATTTGGCACCAGAGTGCCACAACGAACTGTTACAAATCGGTTACTTCAAGGACACCGCCGAGCCGGGCGCCCTGTAGCATGCATTGCGCTGACCCCAAACCAACGCCATTTATAACTTCAGTGGTGTCCCATTTACAACTTCAGTGGTGTCAAGCGAGAGGTCATTGGAGGGCAGGATGGATATCCTTGGTGTTTTCTGGTGAAATTTGGGTCTGGCTGTGTTCCTAGTGAAGGCAATGTGCTGATTAGAAAGAGGCCAGCTGAAGACCTGCAACCAACGTGTGTGCGTGCTAGAGACACTGCATCTACACCTGAAGTTCTGATTGGTTATCTCACTAATGTGACGGCAAATTTGTCAGTCTGGTGATTCGACCTCTTTTTTTATGTATATCCATGAACAGCATTGCAGGAGGTGTTTTCCAACAGGATAACGCTCGCCCACATACCGATATTGTAATCCAGCATGCTCTACAGAGTGTCGAATGTTGCTTTGGCCTGCTCGATCACCATGTGTGTCTCCAGTCGAACACATACGGGACATAATCGGACGACAACGTCAGCGTCATCCACAACCAGCATTAAACGTCGCTGTATCGACCGACCAAGTATAAGGGGCATGGAACTCAATGCCACAAACTGACATCCGGCACCTCGACGACACAGTGCATGCGCGTTCGCACGCTTGCATTCAACGTTGTGGCATTTACACCGGTTACTTTTGTACCAGCATTTTACACTTGCAATCTCGCGTTTACATTGTGTGACCTTGTAATGTTAATCACTTACATATGTTACCTAAAGAAATGTATTGCCGAAATTTCACTACTCTACATTAATTACGATTATTTCTGTCAGTATATTTTGTGCCCTATCGACAATATTCATTAATTTCTCGTGCCTGCGTAAGAATGCCCCTCTAATATTCCTTCAGCATTTTTTAAAAATAAACACGAATTCAGTCCAGTTATTCCGTGTGATGTATTGCCCATACCTCGGCCTACGGGAACCACGTCATGCGTGAGGTCCAGCTGCTCACCGCTGAGCGCTGGCTCGCACGGGTGCCTCGGACACGGAACCGCGCGCCGCGCCTCCCCCGCGCCCACCCCCGTGCTGATCCCGGCTGGCACTGTCGCTAATTACGGACACGTGTTGTCGGCGCGGGCCGCCTGATTGCTAAATACCTCAGAGCGGGCGATTAGCCGCCGGTCCGGCAGCGCCGGCGCCTGTTAACGCCACTGCCGGCAAGTGTTTTACAGGGCGCTGCTGCGAAACTGCTCTGGGTACGCTACAAAGCCTGGACTACGCGTTACTACAGTGCTCGACATGCATTTGTCCCAGCCATCTTAACTAACGTAAAGCCAACATATTCACTGATCCCTCAAATCCACTCAACTATTCATCACCACCCTGCAATATGAAATAAAGTAATCTGTCACTCACTTATTCATTTTTCTATAGAAAATTCCAGAACTTTGTAAAACATTGAAGAACGTTCGAAACGTTAATAAACACTCTCAGATAATCTAGAAAACCTTGGGCTAAGTAAACTGATGCATTCGCTTCTCCGTTGCCTATATGCATCCACCGAGCGAGGTGGCGCAGTGGACTCGCATTCGGGAGGACGGCGGTTCAATCCCGTCTCCAGCCATTCTGATTTAGGTTTTCTGTGATTTCCCTAAATCGTTTCAGGCAAATGCCGGGATGGTTCCTTTGAAAGGGCACGGCCGATTTCCTTCTCCATCCTTCCCTAACCCGAGCTTGTGCTCCGTCTCTAATGACCTCGTTGTCGACGGGACTTTAAAATACACTAACATAACCTATATGTATCCCTCTGAGCCGAGAAATTTCTCCATAACACTATAATGGAACTTAGAGAGGGTTCTAGAACATCCTGGTTCACACTAGAACATTCTCTAACCTTCTGGAAGATTCTCTAACATTTCGAAATATGCTCGGAAGAAAAGACACCACGTATATAATTAAGATGAGAACGGCCAATGACCTCTTCAGTGCAGTTGCTCACTAGGCTCGAAGTGTTCCGAGAGTCACCGAGAAGCCGCAAGTATTGACGCTAACGAGCAGGGGCACTACGTCAGTAGTGTGTGGTATACGTCGAGAATCTGGATTTGACGGGAAACGTGCTAGAGTAGTTTTTGATTCCTATGCGTCTTGGTTTGGAATACTCAACATTGTCCAACATTCCCGAACATTCTAGAAAGAATTTTCTGGCGAGTCTCGGCCACTTCGGCACTTAATTCCGAGTTGCTTCACTGACTATCCATAAGATGTCCTAATTGCCTCCTTTTGATCATCATACCTCCAGTTCCAAACTGAAATCCTCTTCGTGGGTGGGGGATGAAGGGCGACCGAACCATATAACCACCATGCAGTTGTGGGTGTGATTGTGCGGTTACAGTGGCACGCATGGACAGGCGACGTCTACAGTTATTATATGTATTGATTAATGAAGATATTGCGCACATGATCGACAGTGGTTTCTTGTGAATACAGCACAAATTCGTCGAGGTGTTAGAGTTGTATACGGATGCGAAATAGTGTGTACAATGTGACTGCGGCATTGTCGACGTGTGCTGTAAGAGTGGATGGAAATATTGGGAAGATATAACATCAGCGACCAACAGCGCAATGGAAGACCAGTGACACAACGAAGTATTCGACTGTATGATAATTAACAGCAAAAACTGATACGAATGAAAAGACAGTTATACGCTAAGAGAAGTTTTACGTTCCAGTAAACGTGGGTCCGCAAACAAGCCGTTTGCGAGGTAATTGGCAATGTGTGATTATGAGCTGTCCATCAAATCAGTATGAAATATTGTCCTAGTTAGTGCGAATACATCTGCATTTGAAATGTGGAGTTTTCGATTAAGTCCCCAGCGAAGTTACCCTTCAAGAACTTGAAAAATATTCTCGATTACCTGTTTACGAAGAAGGTCTTCGATCGGTTATTTGGCAAATACCGGACCTGGAAGTCACCGCGCACATTTTTCGAACCCCTTTGCCCCTTTTTGCTGTAGCAAAGAGATGGGGACGTCAGCTGCTAAATTTTCACTTTGGGAAGAAATAATATTTATTCGAAATAAATTTGCTAACTGTGAATAACTTGACCTCAGCTGCGTTATGTGTAGACGTACTACCTATTGGTGACATGAAAATCTGTGCCGTACCGGGACTCAAACCCGTATAACGCGCCTTAACCATTAGGGATTTGTGCATGCCTCCCAGGCCGACCCAAACTTTCAGTGTCACACTGTCTACATCCCTATGCCACAGTCTCCTACATTCATCACTGGATGCTGTATTCCTTCACTACTGAGAATAGAACTGTGAGGAATCGAGACCTATGAAGTGTAGTGTAAGGAGAGTGACGTATGAAAGTTTGGGTCGGTCTATAAGGGGAGCATGGATAGCGTAATGGCGACCACTCGCGCTAAGCGGGAAATCCGGGTTTGAGTCCTGGTCTGGCGTAAAATTTCATTTCACCAATAGGTACTAACAACAATACGAACACAGCTGAGACCAAGTTATTCGCATTCACCGAATTAATTCCAATGGCTGTATGTCGTCATTAATGTGTGTTCATCCAGACATCCAAGTAAGTAATATTTATTCCCATTTTATAATTTTTTAAAAATTACAAACATACGTGTTTTCTGCGTTCCACTTTTAACTGAGCCGATTTAAAATTTTCATGCTCGGTACATAATGCGGGAATTGATGTACTCTACAGCTGGAAGAGTATCATGTGACCATAAGGCAGTATATTCATCTAAACGGTAGGTCTCCAGCCGTTACGATCCAGACAGAAGGATCAAACGATGGAACGGAAGCTAATTCAAGACAGAGTCATTGGCAGGGAAAGTCATTCGGCTGCTGTCGAGGAGCCGGCCGCGGTGGCCGAGCGGTTCTAGGCGCTACAGTCTGGAACCGCGCGACCGTACGGTCGCAGGTTCGAATCCTGCCTCGGGCATGGATGTGCGTGATGTCCTTAGGTTAGTTAGGTTTAAGTAGTTCTAAGTTCTAGGGGACTCATGACCTCAGAAGTTAAGTCCCATAGTGCTCTGAGCCATTTGAACCATTTTTTTTTGCTGTCGAGGGCGTCGTATGGAACACGCAACGAGCTCTGTTTATCTTGGCTGATTCCATTTAAGTAAATGCGTCATCACTCGGAAGATTGTTTTGAACACCACAGTGCTTGGTCCCATTGGAGGTGGTATGCCGTTTCCGTCCTCCAACCTTTGAGCTGACTTTAACATGGACCCCAAACCACGATGCGATTCGGCATGTTTCAGGTCAACAATCATTACCAAAGGTGAGAGAAGTGATACGTGACAGTTAAAAAACTCTAGAATTCACCCGGGAATCGAACAGGACACCATTGGATTTGTAGCCTGGCACTTTACTACTGAGCCGCTTTCTACACGTTGCAAAATCTGTCGCAATAACACAAAAAAATCACTTGACGAATACTAGGTATACGTTCACTTGAACTGTATCTCAGCCAGCAAACTCACCATCATATTTAAAATACCGTATCTGATTTCATTCTACAGATTCATGTCTACAGATTCCTGGTCTATTTAGTTGAAGAAACAGCGATGAACTCTACGTAGTTCAACATCTTGCATGTTTTCTAGAAAGTCTGTCACATAACTCATTCTTTACACGATTTAACAACTACTTCAAAACTACCTGTACTTTGTTGAATTGCATTCATGTGACACAGGTAAAATATTCCACTGAAGATACAGCGTCTTCGCAGCGCAGTCTGAGAAATATAACACGAGAAATACACTTTTACGGAATCTCGTCCTCAGTTACACATGTTGGTCGTAAGTTATACAGGATTCGTTGTAAATAAAAAAAAGGGGGAATGGGTGTTCCCTTGAGGTATTTTTTGTATTGCGGCATTCACAGGACACTTGCAGCCCAAATATATGTGACGTTGTGTGTGAGATTTCTAAGGATCTCTGGTACAAGGCGCAGGACGGCACGTTTTCACGTGTTGCGCTGCCGCAGCCACCCCGAAGCACCGGCAGGATTGTGGGCGCAATGCTGACCACGGCGGCCACTCCGTCCCGCCCTGGGGCATTATTATGGTAATACGGCGGCGGGGGCGGCGGCGGAGGCGGCTGGCGATTGTTAAGGCGGGTCAGGGCGCCTGGCGGGCGCCGACACGGCACCGCACCTGCCCAGAGGGGCCCGGTGGTCGTCTCCACCCACGCGGCATAACTCACGGCACTCGTATTTTCTTACCGGTGGCACGACCTTTGTAAGGGACAGGCCCACATCCTACCTGCCCGTACGTCATTCCTCGTGGAATCTGCTATGTGCACATGTATTTTGCTAACATTCGGTGTTGTGCGAACGGCGTTACACAGTCAAACGCGGATAAGCAACCATTGCATTTCGGAGGGATTACACTGCCTGATAAGAACAGTGAAGCACTAGGAAAACGTAGTCGGATGTCGGTGTAACTTCGTACAAGTACACGTAATTGATTAGAGTTGCGAATTGTCTCTGACAGGTAGAACGGCTACGAGGGTTCATTAGTGTTCTACATCTAGATATGCATACGTATTCCGATTTGCGGAGGGTGCCCTGTACCGCTGCTAGTCGTTTCCTCTCCTGTTCCACTCGCAAATAGAGCGTGAGACAGACGGCTGTCTATATGCCCCCATACGAGCTCTAATCTCTCTGATCTTACCTTCATGGTCCTTACGCGAAACATACGTTGGTGGCAGTAGAATCGTTCTGCGGTCATCCTCAAATGCCGGACCCCTAAATTTTCTCAATAGTGCTCCTTGAAAAGAACGTCTCTTTCCCTTCAGCGATTCCCATTATTCTCAAAGCATCTCCGTGATACTTGCGTGTTGTTCTAACCTACCGGAAACAAATCTAGCAGCTCGCCTCTGAATTACTTCGAAGTCTTCCTTTAAACCGACCTGGTACACATCCCAAACGCTCGAACAGTACTCAACTGTGGGTCGTACTAGTGTCCTATTTGTGGCCTTCTTTACAGATGAACCATACTTTTCTGAAATTCTCCCAATAAATCGAAGCCCATTCGCCTTCACTACTACAGTCCTCATATGCACACTCCATTTCATATTGCTTTGCTACGTTACGCCTAGTATTTAGCTGGCCGCGGTGGCTGAGCGGTTCTAGGCGCTTCAGTCCGGAACCGCGCGACCGCTACGGTCGCAGGTTCGAATCCTGCCTCGGGCATGGATCTGTGTGATGTCCTTCGGTTAATTAGGTTTAAGTAGTTCTAAGTTCTAGGGGACTGATGACCTCAGCTGTTAAGTCCCATAGTGCTCAGAGCCATTTGAACCATTTTGAACCTAGTATTTAACAGACGTGACTTGTCAAGCAGCACAATACCAATGCTGCAGACGAAAATTACGGGTTTATTTTTCTATTCATCAGCATTAACTTATATTTTTCTGCATGTAGAGCTAGCTGCCAGCCTTTACACCAACTCGAAATTTTATCAAAGTCATCCTGTATCCTCCTACAGTTGCGCAACGGCGACACCTTCCCATACATCACAGCATTATTAGCAAACAGCTAGAGATAGCACCCCACTCTTTCCGCCAGATCTTTTCTGTATGCATAAAATAACGGCGGTCCTGTCACACTTCCCTGGGGCACTCCTGACGATACCCTTGTCTTTCATATACACTCGTCATCGAGGAAAACATACTGGAGTGTGTTACTAAAGAAATTCTCGAGCCACTGCATACCTGTGAACCTTTTCCGTTTGCTTCTACCTTCGTTAACAGGCGGCAGTGTGGCACCGTGTCGAATGCTTTACGGAAATCTAGGCTGTGTTTGTCGTGTTTAATGTTGTTACCAGACCTGGTAGGTTATATAAGGGATTTGAACACCATCAAATGTTCAGTGATCACTGTGAAGCACATAGAGACGCCACGCACTTGTGTGAAACAGCGTTATCAGGACCTGACGGAATTTGGAAGCTGCATCAGTGGATGTCTCCATTCGAATCGTGCAATATCGATATTTGTGAAGCTATCGGATTCGACAGCGGCCCGAAGTTGGACTGCATGTGAACGTGAGGGCAGGTATACTCGTCGTCAAGGTTCCGGTCGGCCCCGTCTGACCATAATAAGGGACGATCGCCGTATTGCGCACCAAGCACGTCGTAATCCCTTCAGATCTGCACTGCCATCCGAGAATGAGTAATGTACCTCCTACAACATTCTATATCATCTTGCACCATTGGTCTGGGACTAGACTAGGGAAATACTTCTCATGCTTAGGCCTCTGTGAAGCGTCTGTGTGATGCTGAGGTACTCTCATGGTTGACAAGACGCCCACATGTCTCCCCGACAGAACACAGACGAGCGACCAATAACTGTGCGTGAAAGGTTGGTCGTTTGAAGACCTCTAGCCGTCCCTAAGCTTCTGAGGCTTCAGCACGCAAGCGCACCTAATCTGTTGGTGCATGTGGCCCAGAGGCTGATGGTAACCAGCGCGTACCACGAGTGGTTCTAAAAGTGAGATACCAGGTTCAATTTGGGTGCTATGTGTTACCTCGACTCTCGAAGGACGCAGTCAAAAGACCAAAATGGCAGTACTTTCTGTGGTCAATCTAACTCTATATTCTACAGCAGTTTTGGAAGTACCTCCTTGGGAAGTTAAGTTGCTGGGTACTGGCGTCTCCTAATAGCCAACTATACCACGGAGGTGTATCCCTTTTTGTGAAAGCATTTAAGTTCCTACTAACACTCGTTTGTAATGGAAGTCGCCATCTTGGCGATAATTAGTGATTTTTAATACGACACACAACTATACGCATCAGCATTATCCATTTATCATCTCCTAACCGCCTTCGTATCACACATAAAACATAAATGCAAATTTACCCAAACATTAATTACTGCAGTTTCTGAATTAATTTTTAGCCTCAAGTACTTCAGATTCGTTAGTTTAATTAGTTACTAAAGTTTATCGACATCCCTTGAGGGTGTGGCATCACAGTGTCTCTTCCTAAGTATACACGATTGTTAATCTGTCAAGCTAAGTTGCAGATCTACGAAAATCTGACACTTACGACAAGCTAAGGTGAATGTGAAGGTGAAAGCAAAGGCCTCAGTTTGAATTCCCGACTAGCACATAGTTTTGATCTGTCAGGAAGTTACGTATAGGATATTTTTTCCGTGCTTTCCTAAATCAGGTTCGTCTTCTGCCACACTTTCTCTACATACAGAGTGTGCAAATTCACACCCCAATATAATGTAATATCCCTTATGTGTTTACATTCCTAACTGTAACTCAACTGTAACAATGTAATATTTGGTATTTATTAATGCACAATTTTTCTAATAACAAAATGTTACCCCCAAAGAAAACTTCGCTGTTGTACAACCAACAATTAGTGTCCATTGTAACTGTTCACAACAAATACAAAAAATTGTAATTTTGTAATAATGTATATTCTAAATAATTCTAATTGTTGTCATACATGGTACGGACAAACCATAAAATGTGATTTATTATGTTAAAGAACAGTTTTACAGAACAAAAAGTCAAGAGCCTCTTTTGACAATTCCAAAGACAATACCACAACTAAAGATCGTATGTAAGTGCGTTGTATCTTAGTCCAGAATGTTTGATTCGTAAGAATACAAGCTCCTTGTAAACAATAGCTATAAGTTATCTGAAGATAGCCTAATAAGCCGAAAACTAGTTCATACAAATAAAAATCAGTAGAACAAGAAACCGCCTAAGTGTTATTCAATCCTCAAGAATAGCTAATAATGTGAAACAGTTTTAAGGGCACAGATAGGCTATGTGTACAACGGTTTCAGAATTATACCTATTTAAACTCACGGTGTTGTTAGTGTTGGCCATTTGACTTCATGCATCACGCGATTTTTCTCAGTTAAATTTTTCTTGTGAGATTCTTTGAAAACCGAAGCTGCACAAGCAACTACACGCTGGATAGTAAACGTATTCAGAGAAATGCAAAACAATAAACGCCAAGTCAAAATGATTTGGATCATAAATCACAGTCGTGCCAAACAGGGAGACCTCTTAAAGTACTGGCAAACGAGTTTCTATAAAAATGTTGACGCCTAACAAGAAATAAATGGAACAAAGAATCTTTTAAAACAAGAGACCAACATTATGCCCCTGGTACCTGACGAGCTGTTAGGTTAGAAATTGCTATCAGTAGTTTCTACACTGTCTATAGCGCTTCGAAGCGACCATTGTTCTCTTCTGAGACGTTGACTAACATTTTGTCCGTTGCGTTTAGAAACATCAGTGGAACATGTGACGCCACTGTAAGACAAAGTCGAAAAAGCTGGTCTCTAGTTTTAACTAATAACCTTAAATTAATATTTTTTATATATAAATGGGTATGTCCTGACTTACCGACTCATCATCGCCAAGTCCAAACCGCTAAGAATAGAAACTTGAAATTTGGAAGGGGTGTTGATCTTATATTGCAGGCATCGTTTAAGAAGGAATTTTTTGAAATTCCACTTGTAAGGGGCTCAAACAGTGAATGATAGGTTTTTTAATTTTGAAGTTAGAACTACGAAAAGTGTTATTTCCTTTCTTGATGAGGAACAGAAAAAACTAGTTTCATTGTTTTTGGAAATTCAACTATAAATGAGGTGAAACAGAGGATGAACACTTTTACGGAAATATTTTTATTTCAAAAACATTTTTAAGCTAAATTTCTGAAAATTTGTTTGTGGTTTGCCGCTTAGAAATTAAAAAAAAATGTGTTTCGATGTTTGGAAATTCAGTCCCTAAGGGGTGAAATAGAGGATGAGCATTTTTATGAAAATATTTTGTTAAAACATTTTTAAAGCTAAATCTATGAAAACTGATATTTGACTTCTTGATTAGAAATAAAGAAATATGTGTTAGGGGATGAAAGTTTCTATGGAAACGCTAAAATAGAACTCAAAAGGTAGTATTAACATAGACATCAGACTCCAGCCACCAGAATCGCTTTTTGGTCATAAGTACTTTAGAAAAAGATCGTGCTTGTATGGTCTTAACTGCGTGAAAAGTTTAGCAGATGTTGCCATTTGTGACCGTGCTTCTATGGTCTTAATTGACGTGAAAAGCTTAGCAGATGTTGCCATTTGTGACCAACATAAAAATTCGGTCAAAGAAAAAACAAAAAAATCTGTGTAGACCAAAGTCTACAACAGCGAAGCAGTGGGCGCTAAGATAGTCATTAATATTTACTTACTGTGACGCGAAATTTTTGAGTGCAGCAGTGTATTACCTAAGGACATAGTTTGCTAGTATTGAAAGAACCATAAGCATTAAGTAGGTATGGAAGAACATGCACCTAAAGCACATGGAGAAGACACCAACACCATCAAACAAGGTAACGTAATTGCCGCTTTTTGTACAACACGCACCATCTTTACAAGAAGAGGTTCATCTCAAAATGAACTAACATACAACAATACTGACATTATAATAGTGTCTATATACAAGTGTGTCCGCCCTCGTGGTCTAGCGGTAGCGTTCTCGCTTCCCGAGCGCGGGGTCCCGGGTTCGATTCCCGTCGGGGTCAGGGATTTTTCCTGCCTCGAGATGACTGGGTGTTGTTGTGTCGTCTTCATCATCATCATTCATCCCCATTACGGTCGGAGGAAGGCAACGGCAAACCACCTCCATTAGGACCTTGCCTAGTAAGGCGGTGCGGGTCTCCCGCATCGTTCCCCTACGCTCTGTAAAGAAGCATGGGACTTCATTTCCATTTTCCATATACAAGTGTAACCTTACAAATGGTGTGAAAGACAGGATTAAGAGAAAGCAGCGTAGTTTGAGAGGAAGATCGTTTTGAAACTACTGGATCCAAAGATTGCGAGTGTCCAATATATTTTACGAAGAAGACAAGAACTGCAACAGAGTAATGAACAACTGATGAATCAGTCAGACAACGAAGGCTGAAATTATATACACTTTTTTATACAATGGATGAGAAGCAGCTAACAAAATATTCTTTTTAAATTTTTAGCAGTGTACGTAAAGTACCAAAAAATGGATTCTAGAAGGAAGAAAAAAAAATTGGCGAGGTCTGGTTAAGATGAGAATGCATATCAAACATTCCAGAATACAGGTTTTTCGTTAATTTCTTCAGTAATATGGCTCTAGAAAGAAGCCCGGTAGTCAAGGAAAACTAGTGAGATTGTGGGCAACAAAGCAGGGCGACACTAATGTGTGAGAAATGTGTTAATGTTGCCAATCGTTAACTCTAACAGGAAATGTACAGGACAATTCACGTTGCTAATCCAGACTCCTGAAAGCAGAATCGCAAAACTATAAAGGGGAACAAAGTTTCTCGTATTTGTCGTGTCACATTCCTTTTTTGCTTCCTGAGCAGGGTTTGCGCAGTTCAGAGTTGGATCGCAAGTTTATAACGATAGAACCAGTAAAACTTTGTAGGGGAGAAAACAATTTGGGAGAGAGGAATATTTTTCCCCGAAATACTTTCGCAGACCGTCCCTTGAATGGGTTTCACCCCTAGGTGGTGATGTGCGTGGATGCTGCCAAGTTTTCCTTGCTAGTTCTCCCTCGCTTTCCCCTTTTTGTGAGTGGGTCGTTATGGAAAAATATATTGCTATCTGCTTGTGCCAAAGTTTTTGCAGTTTTTGGTTTTCGATCTATCTGATATCTATTAATTTCTTTACTAGAGAATCAGTGTTGCGTGTACACTAACACCTTATGAGAAGAAGTGTGCATTGCTTCAGGATAAATTGCATGCAGATCTTCGCCAAGACACAGAGATACACTTACCTTCCAGTTTTGTATAAAATGGTGTAAGGAAACTGTCGTTTCATGTATTTATTCATAAATATACCGTATCTGAATTGTGACCGTTTTCACTTTGAGTACGTTCTCTTTCTCGAAGATTGCTCGGGTAATTTATACTTACTACTACTGATGATAATAAAATAATAATAATAATAATAATAATAATGTTTCGTTGTCGTGAATTTTGGTATTAAACTTGGTCTTCGTCCATTGCTCTTGGTATACGCTTTTGTTGCGCAAGAAATATGGAGATAATTGTAGATTCTGTTTCCGTCTCAAGATTAGGTATACAGGGTGAGTCACTAACTATTGCCACCTGGAATAACTCCGAAAGTATGATAGGAGCTGAAAAGTTAGTGAGACAAAAGTTGCATGGGACAGCGGGGGCCATAATATGACAGCGGTCTTTTGTTGCTATGTGGGGTCGCGTCAGAGATATGAAGGTCAATTTTGTTTTTTCAAATGGGATGCTATAGTTTGTTAGTTATTTTCTGATAGCGGCTATCGAGACGAATGTGTAACAGTAAGGCCTTTGAAGGTGTACGAAGGTAAAAAAGGTGGCATGAACGTCCATTTACGGGAGGTTTTAGAAGTGACGATCACTGGTATCAATGCAGTGCTGCAATCTTATCATTGACTGAGTGGTATCCCTTATCACTTCGGCACTTATCGAAGCACATGCTCTGACAGTTCTCTCTCGCATACCTTCAGGTGTGGTTGGAACTTTTTATAAACAATGTCTTTTACGAATCCCCACAAAAAAAATCCAGAGGCGTCAAGTCTGGCGAACGAGCCGTCCACGACACATCTCTTCCTCCACCCAATACACAACTGACACAATATCCCACTTAAAAAGCGTGCGGGCTGGTTTTTTTTATTGTATCTGAAGCGTGTTCTTTGGTAAAGCACTTTCTGTGCTTTTTCAGGTGTATGTTGCAGAAACTACTGTTATTACCTCAGTCTGTTTATAGATAAGTAGTGGACTTTGAGTAACGACTGACGTAAGTGCTCACGCAGTAACGAGGCGAAACGTGTGAAAACGGTGTTAAATCAGCTGTACATACAAGTAACGTTGTGCATTAACGCAGTATACGCCCAGAGATTAATAGAGAACGACAGCTTTATATTGCGATTCGTGTTCTGGTACTTGTACATCAAGGTCACGGATCGCCCAGGCTACTAGCAGGCCATCTGTTCCTCGAGTCATGTGTCACGTCATGTCCGCAGCGGGAATGTAACACGCATCCACTGTGCGTTTGCGTGTCCCACATGACAAATGCCGTCCAGCGGCGTCCCCCGCGTATAACTTATCCAGTATGTCCGAGGGAGCCGGCGGAAGTCGATGGAACTGTGCCAACAGCGGGCGAGCGGTGGTCGGCAGTGTTTCGGGCAGGCGACCAGAGTTTCCGATTGAGAGGGAGCCGGCGCCGGCGAAGTTTGGCCGGCGGCGGAGGGGGGAATTGTCGAGTTGCAGGAAGGCTGGGTTGCTTGCCGCCTGTGCGACCGTACTCTGCTGCGGCCACGGCGCAGGCGCTGGGTTCACACGGCGCTCCCGTCCCAGGGGTCTAGTTGAGTCGCGGTCGTAGCTTTCTTAACAGGGGTCCAGCAGAACTTTTTACTGATCTGTTACAGGCCACTATTAGTGTGATACTGGAAGGAAGTTTGGGTGTGGGGGGGGTTAAATATTGTACAGGAAGACCAAGGGCTAAGTACAGCAAGTGGTTTCAAATGTATGTATTACTCGGAGATAAAGAGGCTTGCGCATTATAGAGTATCGCTGCATCGAACAAGTTTTCGGACTGAAGAAAACAGCAACGATATTCTTTATTTTATTTTACTTCCTTACTAATGATCTCATATGGCAACGGCCTTGCCGCAGTGGATACATCGGTTCCCGTGAGATCACCGAAGTTAAGCGCTGTTGGGCGTGGCCGGCACTTGGATGGTCAAGAATACCATCATAACGACCGGGAGAGCGGTGTGCTGACCCCACGTCCCTCCTATCCGCATCCTCCACTGAGGATGACACGGCGGTCGGATGGTCCCAGTAGGCCACTCGTGGCCTGAAGACGGAGTGCTACTAATGATCTCTTGCTATTTAACTTTACTTCTGTGACAAAAATGCATTTACCACTCATGCATTAAATTTCATGCAAGAAGAGAAAGAAGAAAAAAAAAAAGAAAAAAAACGACTCAGCACTGTGGAATTATCCAAATGGGATGGAAATCGGTACTTGTGATGTGCATATAGCAAAAAAAAATTACGATTTCAGAAAAATTGGATGATTTATTTGAGAGAAAGAGCTTCACAAACTGAGCAAGTCAGTAGCGCGTTGGTCCACCTCTGGTCCTTAAGCAAGCACGTATTCGGCTTCATAATAATTGATAGGGTTCTTAGATGTCATCCCCAGGGAAATCGTGCGAAATTCTGTCCAGTTGACGCGTTAGATCGTCAAAACCCGGTGCTGGTTGGGGGGCCCTGTCGATAATGCTCCAAACGTTCTCAGTTGGGGAGAGGTCGGGAAACTTTGTTCGACAAACAGTAGAAACACTCGTTTGCCGGCTGGTATTATATTCCTGAAATAGGGGCCCGGGATGACTCGTCGTGGACATAAAAAAGCCACGTAGAATATCGTCGACTTACCGCTGTGCCCTAAGGGTGTCGCGCATGACAGCCAAAGGTGTCCTGCTATGAAATGACATGGAACCCCCAACCATCAGTCCTGGTCGTCGGTCCGCATAGCGGGCGACGGGCAGGTTGGTATCCCATCTCCGTCTGGGGCGTCTCCACACAAGTCTTGGCTGGTTATCGGGGCTCGGTTCGAAGCGGGACTCATCACTGAAGACAAGTATAATCCAGTAAGTGAAGTTTCAAGCTGAAGAAGTGTCTGGAGACGCTTACGGCGCTGCAGTACGGCGATGATATTCTATTCATACAGTGAAGGCTTTCACGACCGGATGTTTCAGCTGCCGATAATTCTTCCGGGTTGTATGGCCGTGGTCCGTGGAACTCTTCTATCCCTGACGTTTCGTCCAAAGCTACGTTGGACATCTTCGGAGGTGCTCCTGGTTGTGCTGAGTAGCTTTGGACGAAACGTCAGGGATAGAAGAGTTCCATGGACCACGGCCATACAACCCGGAAGAATTCTCGGCAGATGATACTCTTTTCCACGTTTTGTTGGTCTTCATAAGCCATCCTGGGTTTACATTCCAGCAAGGTAATAAATAAATCATCAATTTTTTCTGATATTGTAATCATTTGTTTGTATATATACATGACATCTGCCGACTTTCGTTCCATTCGGATAATTCCTTCGTGGTGCGTCATTCTTTTTGTCTTAAAGTCTAAGTTATTGTTAGCAGAATTGTAATGCTGTTTGTCGCAAATGTTTATCATTAACGTACAGTCGGCTACAAGGTTATTAGCAGTTTTTTAAACCATAGATTGTGACCAAACACATCCGATAACCCACCAGTAATGCAGATCGTACACTCTGACTTGGCCCCTGAACGGGGATTGCCGCGAGCGAGGGCAGTGGATCGGCCCGCAGTGCATTATCTGTTGGGATAGGCCTCGCTTCCTCCCTCCCAGTACAGGGTTAATGCGTCGCTAGAGGGACTTAATCTGCCTTCGTGTTTATAAATCATATCTAAGCCGCACTCGAATCAACAATGACTACTGATTCCTACTGTGCACAATGCTGTTGCGCAGCCAAGTTTAGAGTCTGCGGTCTGTAAACTTAACAAATCTTCAAGTAATGTTTGAGAATAATTGTACTTATATCAGTGCGTGTTTGATTTACTTGTACGGTACCACCATCCGGGAACCTCGGCAATTCGTTTTGATGAGCGAGTTTGTGAGTATCGTAATATGTCAGATAAATAACTGTATCTTTCGATTGCTTTGACTTTGAAGCTTGTATTTATTACACCGCCAAGCGATCGTAGACGTTAGTATGTGACATAAATTTCAATTTGGTACGTCAACTCATCCCTGAGAAAAAGGGTTTTTGACAGACAGACGGACAACAAATTGTTCCTATAAGATTTCCGGTTTTACCGACTGAGATAGGGAACCCTAAAAATGGGTTGTTGTTAAACTGCTATTACGAAGAAACATTCCTGTGCGATGTCTTTTATCTAAGATGTTAATGCCCATGTAGTTCTACTGATTAATGGAAATTCGCAAATGTCATCCAAACCAAGCGGACATTCACAGCTCTTTTTTTTTTCTTTGAGTCCTAATCTGGAAGAATATAACATATGGAACTAATATACCGTATATCTCTACTGGCCTCTGTGGCACAGCTGACTACATGGTAGTGGAAGTTGTTTCATCTCCAGCCTATGACCGGTGATCTATCCTGCAGGATGTCATGTATTGAGGACATGTGACGCCGTTGATGGGCGTGTGAATCTCGCTTTATCCCTTGACTATGTACCTTACCACAGTAAAACACAAATACAGTGTTATACTTCATCATCTACACGACACATGCACTATTCTTGGCAAGTTATGTGAAGAAAAGAAGGCACACTTGGTCTCATTACTGCCCCAGTATTCGTGTTCGAACGAAAGAATAGAGAATCTTGTCGTCTTGCGGCTTTTCTTGTCAAATTCCAAGACGTTTCCTTATATTGACAAAAAACCAAGACATTTCTTTCACTGATATGTTGGTGTGTAGGGAGGAATAATGAGAAACAAAATAATCCGACGAAAAGTTGCTTGTAAACACGCTTGTATTTATTGCATTATACTGCAGTTTCGGGATATTCATTTCAAGTGAACACTCTTTTTCCACCACATAAATATTCGATAATCAATGTCTTCATCCGCAACGTGTGCTTGAACTGGCAGGTCTTAGCTATCTACATTCCCCATGATGTAGTACATGTTGACGAAGAGATTAGCTTCAGGATACCACACAGTTCCCGTTGGTGATAGACGGCGCTTCTGGTAGCAATAAACAGCTCACCACGAAGACTTGGAATACCGGTGAGAGAGAAGGTGCCGCCGAAGATGAGAAGCTGCTGGTTCCCTCCAGCGTTTTTCATTCACCGTGGCGTCTCACACGGGCACGAGTGTCACAGCTAAGTAACGACCACCTGTCTCAGCTAACAGAGTTACGATCTTCCCTCGCTGAGACGGACGGTCCCTGCTTTCATCGTAACGGAAACATACTGTTCCATTCAAAACATTTCTCTCTTCTACATCTAGGTGATTAACTCTGCAATTCATACTTTAATGTTTGGCGGAAGATTATGGAACCATTCCCTCTCGACCGTTCCACTCTTGAACTACACATGGGAAAATTAACACCTAAATCTTTTCGTTCGAGCTCCGATTTATTTTATTTCGATGGTCTTTCTTTCGGCGTTGGCGGAAAGCAACGAAATATTTTGGCATGTGGAGGAGAAAGTTGATAACTAAAATTCCGTGAAAAAATCTGTCCGCTATTTCGCCATAATACAAAACGAGACGGCCTTCTTTGAACTTTTTCGATGTCCTCCGTCGATCCTATCTCGTAAGGATCCCACATAACGCAGCGGTACTCAAGAAGGAAACGGACAAGCGTTTTGCAAGTAATGGCTTTAGCAGATATGTTGTATCTTCTAATTGTTCTGCTAATGAAACGCAGCCTTTAGTTCCTCTTCCCCAAAACATTTTTAAGTGATGGTTTAAGTTCTTAATCCCTAGGTATTTAGCTGAATCGCCATCCCTTAAATTTGTCTGGTTAAAACACTGAGCTCTTACTGTGGGAGCTAAATATGTATGTCGGCTTAGATGCTCTCTGATTGTCCTATGTCCAAGGAAGGAGCATGGCTTAGGGAAAGAGAATTTTCCAGTGAATCTTCTTCAGATATGGCACTCGGATCAAGAATCACTAAGGCTCTCAACGCTTTTTGTTTGTTGACGCACCGCCGCTGTCATGAGATTGAAACGGAGAGTACTCTAATCAAAATCTTCATGAATGAATTTTTGGGACAGTACCATTGTCGTCAATAATATTCACTATTAGTTTTTAAATGTGTATCTGCTATATGAAAGTTAATTCGATGACTTGTTCGACATCAACTGGGTGTCTAAATTTACCCATGCGTGTGTTTTTTGTTTAGGGACGCTCAACGGCGACGTTATCAGCGCAGTTTTATCTGTAATGGATGTTAGAGGCAACCCTATAACCTAATTCTACAAAATGCCTGAAGAGGAAATACACCATGTAGAGGCGATTAAAAAGTTTCCGTTCCAAGGCGGTACAGTTCAGAATCGGTTTGCAAATCATGCAAAATCGCCGGGAACAGTGATGCGATCATCACACCGATGCACCAGATTGAAGATACCCGTTTGGAAAACACCATGTCCTCCTGCGTGAAGACGTCCATAACTGCCTGCTTCACGTCCTCGTCCAACAGTAATCGTTGACCCTTGGAGCCCTTTTTTTAGGGGACCAAAGGCGTGATAATCTCGTAGGGGAGAGATCAGGACTACAGCGCGAGTCCTCGAATATCTCCCACTTGAGTTGACTTACCTCCCATTTCGACCGGCTTCTTGTGTCAAATCGCGATCAGCACGGAACTTGGCGCACCAATCCACAGCGGTCGTTTTCGATAGACATGGTGCCCCTTGCACATTCTTAATTCTTCCATGGATGTTTACCGATGTTCGTCCTTCGGTAGCCAAGAAAAGAATAACAGTAGGTTGGTCCTGTATGGACGCGTTTGGTAATGACTTCGCCCTTTAATATACGCACTTCGGAAAGACACGAATGCTACACTAATCCTTAGCCAATAAATCTGCGGTCACATTCCCATATCGGAGTCGTGCGAAGCTGCACGTACGCTGGAGTGACATCCCCAAAGGGAACCTTTTTTTACCCCTGTATTTAAGTTTTGTCATAAAAATTTTCTGCAGGCGAAACTAATCGTCTAGAAGCATGCCTGTTTATATGCTATATGCTGTATGATACAAACAAAAATTCGACCAAATAACTGAATCTACAGAATATGGACTATGTAATCATAAGTATCCGGACCCCCCAAAAAACATACGTTTTTCATGTTCGGTGCATTGTGCTGCCATCTGTTGGCAGGTACTCCATATCAGTGACCTCAGAAGTCATTAGCCGTCGTGATAGAGCATAATGGGGCGCTCCACGGAACTCACGGACTTCGAACGTTGTCAGGTGATTGGGTAGCACTTGCGTCATACGTCTGTACGTGAGATTTCCACACTCCTGAACATCCCTAAGTCCACTGCTTCCGATATGATAGTGAAGTGGAAACGCGAAAGGACACGTATAGCACAAAAGTGTACAGGTCGCTCTCGTCTGTTGAGCGACAGAGACCGCCGACAGTTGAAGAGGGCCGTAATGTGTAATAGGCAGACATCTATCCATACCACCACACAGGAATTCCAAATTGAATCAGGATCCACTGCAAGTACTATGCCAGTTACGAGGAAGGTGAGAAAACTTGGATTTCATGGACGAGCGGCTGCTCATAAGCCACACATCACGCCGGTAAATGCCAAACGACGCCGCACTTGGTGTAAGGAGCATAAACATTGGACGACTCAACAGTGGAAAAACATTGTGTGGAGTGATGAATCACGGCACACGATGTGGCGATCCGATTGCAGAGTGTGGGTATGGCGAATGCTCGGTGAACGTCATCTACCAGCATATGTAGTGCCAACAGTAAAATTCGGAGGCGGTGGTGTTATGGTGTGGTCGTGTTTTTCCTGGAAAGGGCTTGTGCCCCTAGTTACTTAGCGTGACACTGTAACAGCAGAGGCCTACACTGATGTTTTAAGCACCTTCTTGCTTCCCACTGTTGAAGAGCCATTCGGAGATGGCGATTGCATCTTTCAACACGATCGAGCACCTGTTGATAATGCACGGCCTGTAGCGTAGTGGTTACACGGCAATAACATCCCTCTAATGGACTGGCCTGCAAAGAGGCCTGACCTGAATCCTATAGAACACCTGTGGGATGTTTCGACCCGCCGACTTCGTCGCAGGCCTCACCGACCGACATTGATGCCTCTCCTCAGTGCAGCACTACGTGAAGAATGGGCTGTCATTCCCCAAGAAACCTTCCAGCACCTGATTGAACGTATGCCTGCGAGAGTGAAAGCTGTCATCAAGGGCGGGTCAACATCATATTGAATTCCAGCCTTACCAATGGAGGGCCGCACGAACTTATAAGTCATTTTCAGCCAGGTGTCGCGATACTTTTGATCACATATTGTACAATATCTGAAAGTTCCGAGTTTTATCGGCACTGATGTATGATATAAACAATAATTCGAACAAATAACTGAATATACAGAAAAGATGTGAAAGTTCCGCGATTTATGAACTAATTGACACCGACATAACAATTTTTGTGTTAGATAATCTTACATAATCCCATAATTTTTCAGTGTTCGACGATATTTTCAACGTGTTTTTTACTTCACAATTTTATAATTTCACCGCACTTCAATATGTGTTATTGAGCGAGGTGGCGCAGTCGTTAAGGCATTGCACTCGCGACCGGAAGGACGTCGGTTCTGACCCTCCTTATTTAGGTTTTCTGTGGCTTTTCTAAACAGTTTAAGTAAAATAATGAAATGAATTCTTTCATAAGGGATTAAACCGATTATCCTTCCTTAATCCGAGTTTCATTGCTAATAATCTCAGCGTCGACGGGACCTTAAGCGATACTGATGCTTCCCTCCTGCGCATCTGTAAAATATTTACCTCTGAACCGAAATTGCCTTCTGCTGTGATGGGAGTCCGGTTTTAAATGCTAGTAAACGTTTTTGTGTGTCGTTGAGAGGTCATACTTTCTTCATTTCTTTGAAGAGACTGCCAGAGGAGAACGTAGATCACACACAAACGTGTAATGAAGAGCAAAAGTGCGCGGGATTTTCTGCTCCAGCCGGTGATGGTGCAGCCGGCAGACTGTACCCTCGCTCGCCGGAGGTCTTCCCATCGCGCGCTTTAATGGCACCCATCCCAGTTTTACGGCGGCGTTTAGCCGGTGTAATTGCATGGCGAACGGGGAACCTCAAAGCTGCGTCTGCGAAGCCAATCTCGCGAGAATCGGGCTCACACGTGCGCGATCCGTCGGAAGCGTAGGCGTCTCTTCATACGCCGCTAATGTCAAAGCTCCACAAGCGAAAACCTAAATCCTCTCTACTTCATTTGCGCATGTCCGTCCAAGCAAAGGAACGGAAATTGGGGTTTAACGGCCCTTCGACAACGACTCCAGCGGAGACGAAGTCCGAGACTGTCTAGTAAAAGATGGACAAAGAACTGGGTTGCATCCTTTCGAACGGATCAACGTAACATTTCCATGACAAGATGTGATGAAACAATGGACAACCTAAATATGGCTCCCCGGAAGGGGATTTGAAGTAATAAATCATTTAGTATTCGACCGCAACGGTTCTACCACCCATGTAATGTTATACAAATTTATTTTAACAAATTATGAAATGATTATGGTTGGTTGATTTGGGGGAAGGGACCAAACAGGTCATCGGTTTAGGGAAGGACGGGGAAGCAAGTCGGCCGTGCCCTTTCAAAGGAACCGTCCCGGCGTTTTTCTGAAGCGATTTAGGGAAATCACGCAAAACCTAAATCAGAATGGCCAGACGCGGGTTTGAATCGTCGTGCTCTGGAATATGAATCCAGTGTGCTAACCATTGCGCCACCTCGCTCGGTGCAAGTAATTATTGTGATTGAAGTATGTGAACCCAAGGGCTTCGGCGCAGGGTCGGCATGGTTGTTAACGGATCTGGCGTGGTTAGTTTACCAAGTGGCCGGTTGCATCTTCCTGTCGCCTCGCCGTTACCTCCGGGACGGAAACTGTGTACCCAAGCTGTCAACGTGTAGTGTTATTCATGGGGAAGTGAGCGAAAGTTTTCTAAATCATAGCAAATCGTGTAACTGATGCGGAACTTGCTTATCAACAAGGTATTTACCTAGTGAGATGTGGGAAGCGACGCTTTAACACGGATGGCTCTGCGGTCGGATAAGTGACCTCACGAAACTTACCCGTGGGAAACATGTCGTAGCGGTATCAAGAATCCAAAAAAAAAAAAAAAAAAAAAAATTATTCTCAGAAGCACAGTTACGTATGGGACTACCTCAAACGATAGATTACTGCTAATGCTGAGGCTATGTCCACGGAACTTATTAATTTGGAAACAAGATGGATATGATAATTCGGCAACGAAGTACGTGTCATTGGCTCTAAAAAGGGAAATTCAACGTTGTTAACTAACCTTTAACAAGTAATAAATTGAGACCACCATCAGACATTTAAGAAACGTACTACTCGTGAAGGAAAACCAGATTACATATAATCTAAGTGCACTCTACACGTGTCAGTGGAAAGACAGATATAGACAGGTAGAAATACAAGTAAACTGCAGAGAATGAAGACAAATTTATTATTTTGATAGCTTAGCGGGATCATTGTTTAAGAAAGGTCAGATTTACCTCACTCCTATTTCCTCCTGTAAGTGTCTCAACTTTTCTTACACCTCTGAAAATCATTTGTGAATTTCGAGATGCGCCGTGATTCAAAATCCACGTTAAATTGTAAGTCGTCGTCTTAGTGGTTTGGAAAGTCAGTGAAAAGGTTGGCCGAACGCAGCGGCATACCACCGCCAATACGAGACGATGCTCGGTAAAACATTACGCCGTTCAAACCAATATTCGGTTTGAGGACTGCTTTACCTATACAGTTCTGTGTGAGTGTAACGACACAAATAAAATAGTAGTAGTTATCACAATCATCCACACGACATATCTGAAGACACGATATGCAGGTAATTGTCAATATCAATAAAATTCTCCAACAGCGGCGTAACTAAGATGTTATTTTATTTTGACGATAACCAATATCGGCATTCCACTGTGCTATCTTCAGGCCCCATATTCATCTCTCAAAGTAAACGATAATGCCATACAGTGCCACATATCCCTGGATTTCGTGAATTCAAACCGTTTCACAAATGCTTCATTCGAAGACTTGGTAGTAACTGAGCATCCAGGGATATGTGGCACTGTATGACATTATCGTTTACTTTGAGAGATGCATATGGGACCTGAAGTGGCATAGTGGAATGCCGAAACTGGTTGTCGTCAAAATAAAATAAAATAAAATAACGTCTTAGTTACACGGGTGTTGGGGAAATTGATTGATACTGACAATTACTTAAACAGTTGATGTTCCCTGTCCATGATTGATCAACAGAGATACAATATGTAGGTCGCCCGCGGAAGATTCATTTAAAGGAGCCCACAGCGTTTTGCATAGAATTTCTGAGTTGGCCCGTTATAACGGACTGGTATTCGTTGTGTTTCGCTGTCGCCAGGCGCTCACGGTCTTTACCTACCTCTTCGACCATTAATTTAAGCGGCGCCGGTAGTTTGCGTACAGAGCATAACTTTCCCGGTGTAATTACCATTTTAGCTACGCTGAGGGCGTTCGAATCGGAGTGAAATTGTATTTGTGGTAGTCTACGGGCAGCGGCTACGCAGTAAAGCACGTTAATCCAAAATAAGCTGTGCTCACGTTTTCATCCGTTATCATGTAACTCTGACCCAAATACATGTCACTACTACTGTAGCTTGTTACAACATTTTCTACCTAAGTGCCAGAAACATCTAGTACTACATTTAGGAAGCAAAATTAGCAACCATGAAGCTATTGAGCGATTCATTACATCGTATCGTCGTAAAGGTGAAGAAGGTTTACCGTTGCTGCGAATGTGGAGTGTGTGCTCACAGGGGCGCACGCCGTAACAACCGTTCCACCGGGGCCCTGTGCTAAGGGCTTCATTAGGAGGAGGTGAAACACCAACTTGAGATAAAGCCGACTTTACGAGACCTGTTGATGGACACTCCTCCACTACTGCGCTGTATAGGAGCCACTACTTACCGCAACACCCCCCCCCGCCCCACTTCCCCCCTCTCTCTCATCCCTCCCCCCCCCCCCCCCCCCCCTCTCTCTCTCTCTCTCTCTCTCTCTCTCTCTCTCGATTCTCGCTTCCTCGCCTCTCACTCGACACTTTTACTCCTAAAATAGTCATAAGCGACGATGTACATTTGTTTGAGGAAGGAGGGTTGACTTCCGTAGGAAAAACATGGAAAAGTAGAAATGAATGACAGTGTTAAGAATATCGGCAGTCTCACAGCTTGCACCTCCCGGATGTAACTGCCACAGCTGATGATATTCTCTTAGTACCATTAGGCCAATATATCAAACAAGAGATGATACGGTACATAGTAAACAAGTGCGCCATGATTTCTAAATTTATTTTCAAAACCCTGTTGAATACCCTAAAGGCGCTTACCATCTTCGCAAAGAAACAGACATTAAATTGTATACATCCTAATAAAATCTGGAATTTTTGGAATTACGGAATGGTTGTTCTGAAGAATCTGTTATAACACTGTTGCTCTCTGGTTTCTTAGAGTTTCTTTCTTGTTGCGACCTTTCACTTGTGCTTTTGGCAAAATGAATCGCAATGGTTTCCAGTCACATTTCATTCAGGTTGTTGTCGAATCGAACTCGTCTGATAACGAGGAACGCAGTTACAGAGAGATATGACGCATAAAACTTCCGCATAAAACTCTGGTTGGATTTAAAGTTTTATTTAGAACCGGGATCAAAATCTTGCCACCGTCGTTCAAGAGTAGTGGTCTTACCGATGGAGAGAGGAGGATGTGGTGGAATGTGACTTAGCCACACCTTATGAAACTTTTTTCTTCCTGCCTAAACAATTAAAACGTGTTGTTATCTTTCATAGGATTGTACGCTACTGCGAATGATTCTCCCTGTAAACACCATTCAACGGTATAAAGTTCGCCCCTTTTGTAACTACACTATTTCAAAAAATGGTTCAAATGGCTCTGAGCACTATGGGACTTAACATCTATGGTCATCAGTCCCCTAGAACTTAGAACTACTTAAACCTAACGAACCTAAGGAGAGCACACAACACCCAGCCATCACGAGGCAGAGAAAATCCCTGACCCCGCCGGGAATCGAACCCGGGAACCCGGACGTGGGAAGCGAGAACGCTACCGCACGACCACGTACACTATTTCATTTGCCAGCATGTTACTGGAGTTGACCTGTTGCTGCGACAGTTATCACCTTGCAACGAGAGCTTACTTTAGTTCGTGCGTCTCATTCTTTTTTTTTTTCCCCCTAGAGCTAGCGTAATTTGTTTTGATCCGGGGCAGTGCTGAACATTGTTCTACTGGGATATTTGGCTTAAAAGAAGAAAATTGTACTAAAGCTCGACGTCCTGTCATGAGCAGGGAATGAAAGATGTAAATAAATAAGTAAATAAATAAAAGGGAACAGACAAAAATCACCAAGAAAATCTGACGGTGTAGCTCCACTTCTTTTAATTCTTGAGAATAGAATGTGGCACCTATATTTACACGTGCCTTTTCTACACATTTCAACAAAGCGAGCAGTATAATTTATGAAAAACATGCGAAGGTAATAAAATACGCCACTCTCGTACTGAGTCCTAGCTGAAATATAAGAAGTTATAGCCCTTACTGCACACAATTTTCACTGCGAAAGACAAATGAGGAACACAGAGATCGTGGCATTGGACTCATATTCAGGATAAAAGTGTATTAAATCCTTGGCACGCCGTTGTGAATTAGATTTTCGGCGAAACCTATAAACCATTTGACAAAGAATGCCGGCGATTTACTGCCGCGTCGTTTCTCCAGTTGGAGGTCACTCTCGGTCTTTTAATCCTATGTTATCATCTGTAACGTGTATGTCACACTGGGTTTTAACTTCTGCTGCGTATTTGTGAATGTCTTCTCACTAGTCTCTGGTGACATTATCGTGAATCAGTGGTCTAGATACATCAGGCCAAGGCTGTTCTGTCGTTCGTCTGCCATTGTGAACAGATACGTCATGTCACGTAATATTGGCGACTACTTACTGAGGTGTAGTCGTTATTTTATTTTTGACTGTCGATTTCTGAAAATTTCAGACCATCAGTGGGTAATAAAACCTATTTAGCCATGTGTTCCATAATTGAATGAGTAGCCACAACAGTTCAGAATAACTAATCATTGAATAGGTTTTATGATCCACTGGTGGTCTGAGAACAACAGAAGTCGATATTCAAAAATAAAATACCGAGAATAGCTGCATGTTATATAATGTATTTCATTAAAGCTGTCTGACGCCGCCTACACAAAATATTTCATTTAATATTGTAGCACTCATTCTCTTCATATTACTGCTGTTTGTTTTGGTATCATTCTCTTTTATGTTGATATACCATAATCGTTAAATAATTGTAGACATTTGGAATAACATTCTATAATAGGGGTTCAGAATTCGTGTTCACGTATGTCACACTGGCAATGGGTATTACAGTTTAATACAGATCAGTATGAATCACAAATTATTTCATTTTCATTTACATCTACGGACATACTGCGCAAGCCACCGTATGGCGCGTGACAGAGAATACCAACCACTAAGTCATTTCCTTCCCTGTTGCATTCGCCAACAGAGCGAGGGAAAAACGACTGTTTGTATGCTTGCATATGAGCCCTAATTCCTCTAATGTTTTCTTCATGGTGCTTACGCGAAATGTATGTTGGAGGCAGTAGAATCGTTCAGCTGTCAGCTCTAAATGCCGGTTTTCTAAATTTTCTCAGTAGTGTTCCTCGAAATGAACGTAGCCTTCCCTCAAGGGATTCCTTTTTGGAGTTCACGAAGCACCTCCGTACCACTTGCATGTTCACCGAATTCGCCGGTAGCAAAACTAATAGCCCATCTTTGCATTGCTGCGATGTCTTCTTTTAATCCGATTCTGGTGTGGATACCAAACACTCGAGTAGTGATCAGAAACAGGTTGCACCAGCGTCCCAAATATTCTTCAAATAAATCGAAGTCGACCATTCGTCTTATCTTCAGAATCCTCACATGCTGGTTCCAGTTCATATCGCTTTGCAACGTTACGCCCAGATATTGAAACAACGTGACAGTGTCAAGCAAGACACTACTAATGCTGCATCAGAACATTACACGTGTGTCTTTGCTACAAAATGGTGGTTCAGCTAGTAAAAACTAAAGTGAAGATGGCTGTTCCTCACTTTTGTAGTTGCAGGTTGAAGGCATTTTCTGGGAGAGCCTGATATCAATGACAAACATGATTTGCACCGAGATGTTGATGACGGCGACGAAACAGTCGAGAAATGTATATTTTCAATTAGTCTTTACTATTTTTATAATACGTAAGAATCTGATTTCGTAGAAATGGGAGAGACGTGATTTGTGTCTCTGGTATGATTGTGATCAGCACTGCTTTCATTTATTTCATTCTGAATAAATTACCTATGCTTGAATATGTTTAAAAATGATTTAGATATATGTCTGTACCACAAAACTTTTCATCAAACCAGAAAATAAGTAAGTAAAGCAGAAGCGGTTTTTTCAAGTCATCAGTCTTTTGAATGGTTTGATGCGGCGTGCCACGAATTGCTTTCGTGTGCCAACCTCTGCATCTCAGAATAGAAGTCGGAGGCGGAGTTCATGAAAATCAATTTTGAAGATAATCATTTGCCTTTGCTTATCATCATATGTGGGTATTTATTTGCGTGGAATTAGTTTATACTATCATTCACACTATGTCCCCAATAATTTGCTGGATGTATTGCGATCCCTGTCTTCCTTTACACTTTTTACACTCTATAGTTCCCTCTAATACAAGTTATTCCGTGATGTATTAACAATCCTACTATCCTGTCCTTCCTTCTTGTCAGTGTTCTCCATATATTTTTTTTCCTGTCCCATTCTGCACAGAACCTCCTCATCACTTACGTTACGTGTCCACCTAATTTTCAACATCTTCTGTAGCACTACGTCTCAAATGCTTCGGTTTTCTACTCTTCCAGTTTTCCCACAGTCCATGCTTTACTACCATACAATGCTGCCCTTCAAACGTACATCCTCAAAAATTTCTTCCTCAAATTAAACCCTACGTTTGACACTAGTAGACTTCTCTTGGCCAGTCCTTTTTGCCAGTGCTAGTTTGATTTTTATCTCCTCCTTGCTCCGTCCGTCATGCGTTTTTAGCTGCCTAGACAACAGAATTCCTGAACTTCATCTACTTCGTGATTATCAATTCCGATGTTAAGGGTCTCGCTGTTCTCGTTCCTGCTACTTCTCATTACTTTCAGGGGAAGTTGTAAGTTCCAATAAATCAAAGTAGTATCCGTTACTTTATTTTTGACGATCGATTTTGTCTGTCTAATATATATATATATATATATATATACTTTCAGCCGCCTCAATCTTACATCAGAATTTTGGGGGTCGAAATGCTGAAATCGAATTGCAGATGAAAGAGTGGAAACAGCTACAAAAATGGGACAAGGTTGGATAGTGCTGGGTGTTATAGAGACCTAGGAGACTTCAAACGCTCCTTCCGTGCAGATCACCGCTTCATTTAGTGTGTGTTACGTACTCTCGCACCTTCCTACAGTAGCGTGGCACGGAACCGGTGCCTCGGTTCCGCCATTCTTCGCTAACGGCGGCATCCGGCGCGGCAGAGCGGCAGCGGATGCTGGCTTTTTGAGGCGGTGCCCGCGCGATCGGAGGAACGTGTGCCAGGTGGCGGTGGCAGCGGCAGGTAGCGGGTAGCTTCCGTGTCGTGCCGGAGCAGAATCAAGCCGTTGGCCTTTATGGCGGTAATCAGGCTGCGCGCTGCGGGCAATTTGCGGTGGCGCCCCGGCGCACTGCGGCCAGCGACGCGGCTGAGTAATTTCGCGCAGTTAACTTTTACGTTCTTAATTCCGACGCGCGCGCACGCGCACACACATCTCCTGGCCTCCACGGTCGCCACTCAACTGCCATTGCTACCAGGGCATTCACGTCACGGTTAGCAACCGAGCGGACCACTAGATGCACCGATTATACACTACCGGCCATTAAAATTGCTACACCGAGAAGAAATGCAGATGATAAACGGGTATTCGTTGGACAAATATATCATATATCATATATCTGATTACATTTCCACGCAATTTGGGTGCATAGATCCTGAGAAATCAGTACCCAGAACAAACACCTCTGGCCGTAATAACGGCCTTGATACGCCTGGGCATTGAGTCAAACAGAGCTTGGATGGCGTGTACAGGACAACTGCCCATGCAGCTTCAACACGATACCACAGTTCATCAATAGTAGTGACTGGTGTATTGTGACGAGCCAGTAGCTCGGCCAACATTGACCAGACGTTTTCAATTGGTGAGAGATCTGGAGAATGTGCTGGCCAGGGTAGCAGTCGAACATTTTCTGTATCCAGAAAGACCCGTACAGGACCTGCAACATGCGGTCGTGCATTATCCTGCTGAAATGTAGGGTTTCGCAGAGATCGAATGAGAGTAGAGCCACGGGTCGTAACAGATCTGATATGTAACGTCCACTGTTCAAAGTGCCGTCAATGCGAACAAGAGGTGACCGAGATGTGTAACCAGTGGCACCCCATACCATCAAGCTGGGTGATTCGCCAGTATGGCGATCACGATCCACGCTTCCAATGTGCGTTCACTGCGATGTCGCCAAAAACGGATGCGATCATCATGATGCTGTAAACAGAACCTGGATTCATCCGAAAACATGACGTTTTGCCATTCGTGCACCCAGGTTCGTCGTTGAGTACACCATCGCAGGCGCTCCTGTCTGTGATGCAGCGTCAAGGGTAACCGCAGCCATGGTCTACGAGCTGATGGCCCATGCTGCTGCAAACGTCGCCGAACTGTTCGTGCAGATGGTTGTTGTCTTGCAAACGTCCCCAACTGTTGACTCAGGGATCGAGACGTGGCTGTACAATCCGTTACAGCCATGCGGATAAGATGCCTGTCATCTCGACTGTTTAGACACGAGGCCGTTGGGATCCACCACGGCGTTCCGTATTACCATTCTGAACCCACTGATTCCATATTCTGCTAACAGTCATTGAATCTCGACGAACGCGAGCAGCAATGTCGCAATACGATAAACCGCAATCGCGATAGGCTACAATCCTACTTTTATCAAAATCGGAAACGTGATGGTATGCATTTCTCCTCCTTACACGAAGCATCACAACAACGTTTCACCAGGCAGCGCCGGTTAACTGCTGTTTGTGTATGAGAAATCGGTTGGAAACTTTCCTCATGTCAGCACGTTGTAGGTGTCGCCGTCGGCGCCAGCCTTGTGTGAATGCTCTGAAAAGCTAATCATTTGCATATCACAGCATCATCTTCCTGTCGGTTAAATTTCGCGTCTGTTGCACGTCATCTTCGTGGTGTAGGAATTTTAATGGCCAGTAGTGTAAATTGAGTATTCAAAGCGTTACGATATATTTTTCTTAATAACGTATTTGTTTATCAACGACGACCCCCCCCCCCCCCGCTATTGTTGCCACTTAGACTACATTCATTTATTTATTTACGAGGGTTGGAACTTTAATAGTGGCAATTATTTATTTACAGCTCGTACAAGATAGAAACGTGTTCCAAAGTTTTACTGACTTTCATAGTAGTCACCAACATTGTGTATAACCCGTTGCCAGCGATGTGGAAGGCGTAGGATACACTTAGCAGTGCCAGTTGTGTTGACAGTTCGAGCGGCGCGGTCTATTGCCCGACGAATTTGTAGCAGTTCTGAAGCGAATGCCGTGAAGTGTTTCCTCCAGTTTAGAAATCGAGTTGAACTTACGAGGGATTAAGTCAGGGGAGTGCAGTAGGTTGTATAATACTTAGCAGCCCCATCAGTCAAACAAATCAGTAACAGCTTGCACTGTACGTGCTTGAGCATTGTCTTGCAAAATGATGGTCAGGTCCTGCAGAAAGTGTCATCACTTCTGTCTCTGAGCTGGTCTTAGGTCGTGTTCCGAAAGTGGGAATCCGATGCAATTAAAATCCTAGATAGTGAAGTTCAAAATATAAATTTAATGGCCTCTAAAATTGCCACCGCCTCTGCAGTGAATATAGAAGCTCTCTTCGGTAATTTGTATTTCTTTCGGATTCGAAACCGGGGACAAATATAAGCGCGTCCAGTATTTTTTCTCCTGCGAAATTTTTGATCCATCTGTGTAAAGATAAATGAAACTTGACCACTTATTTGTGACGTAGAAGTGAAAGTTAAGTTTTTTAAATGTATTATGCCAAGCGATCCATTTAAAATAATACTATTTCGGTACTTGAAAGCTGACTACATCTAAATTGTACTCTAGCATTGCTACCAGATTGGAACATTTAATGTATAAAGTGATAAGGTAATGTTTGTTGAAACTAGAGCAGATTGTTGGATTCTTAATTCTTGCCGACCTGATACGTTGAATTCTATCTTTCTTTTTATAGACTCAGTTGCCCTTAAATCCTATGCCTTGAATTTAAATTTTATCAGCAAGAATTTGTTGTCGAATGTTAAAGGGCATCTTCCCTGCCTCCGATAAAAGCGCATTTATAGGTGTCGATCACATAGCTCCAAGGTAGGTACCGATGGCTCTGAATTGTAGTGTGTCTAATTTAGCAAGGAGTACCTGTGCAGCAGAGTGATAAAGTATACACGTATAATCGATGCAGGATCTAACAATGCCTCAGGCATCCCACCAAACACGCGTGAGCGAGCGAATTATATTCAAACCTTATTCACATTTCTCCATCACAAATTCAGTTCTAACAAGATCTTACGAACTGGCCGTCTTCGATTTTGTCTATAATTACAGGGTTTGTTTCTCCGACATCAGTTTACCTAAGCAATACAATGTCGTATCTAAAACATCTTTAAGGATTACATTTCTGGGTGCTGCTAAGTACAGAACATTTGTGAATTGACGTTATTTTCTGTAGCTGACTACGTAGGTTGAAACTGTGGTAATTGTATAGCCACTGGTTCGAATCTTGCTGGTAGCAACTTATTTCTTTCCTTTGATATATATTACACCTTTATTAACAAATACAAATGTTAGATAGCAAATACTGAATCAAAATTTTTTAATAAAATATGTTTTTACATTTAACTATTGGCCATAGGAAAATAAATTTCAGTTTGATACAACATTCGAAATGCCTTATTGTTAAATGAGAAAAATTGTGTACGTCAATAATACTGTTTAAACTCTAGAAATGAATTTTAATTTCTGTTTAGTGCTTCACTTTTTGTACCGAATTTTAATTCATTGCGAATTCTCGCATTTTAAGCGATTAGCGGTATGACACCAGAAAACTGAATATTTAGATCGCAAGACCTAAGACAACGTGACACGTAGGAAATGAACTTCCTTTGATCTGGGAGAGACTGAAGGAGAGAAGACAAAATAAGAAATTAAGAAATAAAGAAATAAACAAGCAACTGGGGGTAGAGCCATTACTTAAAAAGTAATCCAACTAAAAGACCGGAAAGAACATCATGTGTCACGCATGTCCCCTGAAATAACCTCTCAACAGGCGACGGAAATACAGTCTCACTGCAGGAAGAAGTATCGGAAGGCCGAGGAAGAGATAGTGAGATTGAAACGGGCCATTAGACCTAATCCCAGGTTGGCGGAAGAATTAGTAATTGGAACCAAAATATGTTTATTTTTATTGAAAACTGTGATTCCATATTTGTTAATAAATATAGAATTTAAATAAAAGTATAGCAGTTCATATTAGCAAAATTCGATCCAGTGATTTTACGACTACAAATCTTTTACACGTTTCTCCGTTAACATACACGTAATTGATTATTCATGTTTACAAAATAGTTCTCATATAACAATTTCAAATCCATATGAGAAAGTCTGTGCGTAGTACAATAACACAGAAAGAATTTTAAATGTCACAAATGAAATAGAGGCACATTCCAAATCATTGTATTCGGGTTACTTACGTGTAATACGTTATTTTTTCTTATAAATGCGTCACCATTCTCGTGTTTTTAACTGACCGCTCACATATTCTACAGTATGTTCTAAGGCAATGTTCTGTACATAAATATCTATAAGGCGTGCACCGACAGATCATTTATATCGAACAGAATACAATTAAATTTACCGAGCGCGTGTTGTTAATCAGTGTTCAGTAGTTCTGATTTCAGCTGTTGTTACACATCAGTTGCATTAAAGTTAGCTGCCGACGACTGTATTGATAAATTACAGATATTTTGTACTTTACAGCACTCGGAAATTCTAATCTTAAAAGGTGATTTTTTCGAGTTCTTTTGAGAATTGTGTCGTACCGTTTTAGAAAACTGGTGTCTCAGAATTGAGCATCAAATGTCGTAAATTTGATGAATATCAAAGAGGGCCATTCCACAAGTTGCTAGTAAATCAAGCTTTCTACAGAAGGTCGCTTTACTGTCAGAACCGGCCGTTAAGTTGAACAAATTAATAGAGAAGTCAGAAGTCAGCCTCTTTTATCAACTGTGGAAGAAGTCCGTGAAAGCAAGCGTGACTCGCTCACGGTAAATCCTTCAGTTCATCTATTGTGTTCAGGAACACGGAACGGAGTAGGTGCCCTCAGAAAAAAGGTTGGTTCGTTAGATATGTCGTAGAACTGCTAGTAGTTTCACTTTAAATCAGACTTTAAAATATGAAATAGACGCAAAGTAACTCCAGGGTATTATATGCTCACATTTCTTTTGTTTGATAACTTTGATTCTGTAAGAGGATTCTTAATAATTGCTGAGACGCCTAACACTTACCTGCAAGCCATACGGCTTGTACATGATATAAATTCTGGTCTGTTTACTAATTTATTTGTTAATTAAATAAGCAACTGTCTTATTGCATAAATGACATACATTTTTTTTTTCTTTTTTAGGTACGTAGATTTCTTTTTCTTTCGACGCCCGAGTCCACATCATAACAGAAAAGTCGGTAAGTACGTATCCCAAGCATTGAATTTCTCTTGAGGTGTAAACGTTTATGCAATCTGCTGTTTTACCGAATTTGCTGTTTTTTGACCGCAGCATATCCGTTATGATGATTTCGACATTTATAATTAATTTAACTTGTCTGAGAAGCTGATTCCTGAAAAGCATATTCTTCTTGGCATTTCCCAATCAAGTAGTGTGCGCGCTATGTGATCGTGGCGTAGCTTGATTTGTAGCCGTATAGAAACCATTGGTTAAGCATACAAACGATGAACTGCTTCCGCACTTGCGGAGATAGACTATTCAGACGTGGCTGTAGCCTCACTTCTTTTGATGACGGTGACCCTACAACGAAAAGTATCTGACCGTGGAGGCCAGTGGTCGTCTATTACACTTTCAGTCAGATAGTTTAATGGAACACAAACGCTAGTCATTTGAGCTCGGTGCTTTCGGCGCAGAATAGTCTGGAGCAAATATGTAGACATGAAGAAGGGACGCAAAGCAGGCTACTGAAAATTCTGAAGCCGGAAGGTGGGGGGGTTGGACTTCAGTTGCAATAGATAAATATACATTCGTACTTTAGACATTTTGGAAGAACCATATGTTACGCATTTTTGAAGAAGACTGCAGAATCATGGAGACTAAGCCAGTTTGTTACACTTTGTCCGCCCCCCCCCCCCCCCTACCTTTCACCCACATTTTTAATATGCCTCGCATGCCAAGATTATAATAATAATGATTAAAATATAAAATATTTTAGAGTAATAATATTAATTTGTGTACATCAGTGCTGAGTACATCGATGTAGCATAAAGTCCAAGAAACAGAATTTTTGGAAAACAACCGACAGCATTTGAAAAGCATTCGTCTGAAAATTTGAGCAGTACTTGTGTTGTGCACTTTATTTAATAGCCGTAATAGCAAGAAATTCTCACAAAGTTTGACAACATCAAAGTTTACGCAGTATAAAATTGAGGGGTACATCATCATTGTCTCTGTTTTACTGTGCTGAATTAACGATTGTGAACAGTAATCTTTAGACTATGCCATTGCGAGCGTGTAAATGTGGGAAAACTGCTTTTTCAGTCATCTACTCGTACATTCGGGAAATCAGTATTTCCTGTTGCATACTGTAGTGACTGACAATTCGCAATTTTTCACAAAACACAACTTTTATTTATGTACGTTTACAAGGTTGATGACTGAACAAAAAAAGAAAGGTAACAATAATGATGCCAGTAAAAGTCTCCTAATTGAGGCAAACAAAAGCTCCTTTCTAATTTTTCCACAAAGGTTTGTGGCGCGCGCGCGCGCACAGTCGGTGTTTACCATGGTGCTTGTGGTACCCCTTGGACGTAAACAACCCCGTCCTCTTTGGTGTAATATGGGTTGCCGATCCTCAGGGGCTACCTTGGCTCCATCATAAGACATACTGGACTTCCTGTACTCTGCTGGTTGTAGCTATGGACTGTTGAACCGTTGGCAACAGGTACAGTCAGTCGGTGGATGGGCACCTTTACCTGGCTAGAATGTTTCTGTGACCAGTGACGCCGAAAGCCCGTCAACGAGGACAAGAAACTGACAAGTATCCTGTTAATTCTCCTGAAACACTTGCCATTTTTGACACTCTTAATGTTCTCGCTACTGTATTCTCCGAAAGTTGCCTGAGAAATTTGGAAATTGATAGACGTACAAATATACCTTCCCCACCACCTCTCTCTCTCTCTCTCTCTCTCTCTCTCTCTCTCTCTCTCTCTCTCTCTTACCACATCTGCGTCGTCTGCCGTGCCGGACGATCACTATTCGGATGAAACATCCACCAGTCGTGCACTCTTATTCACTATTAGCGATTTCGCTGTTCATACGCGAGTGTACTGCTGATCATCATTCCCCTGGTTAGCGGCTGAAAGCACTGCTCGATACGACAGACACGCATAAAGTCTTCGTATACATCGTGGACAAAATAAGACTGGCCCGTAAAATATTTCTTGCAGCTTAAGATAGGCAACCCAACTTTCATTATCCTCACCCACGGCGGATGGCATGAGGTGGGTTACCTATCTTAAGGTGCAAGTAATATTTTACGGGCCAGTCTTCTTTTACCCAGTCTGTAGATCGGAACGTTGTGCACCGTTTTGCAGACGCAAAGCATGCACAATTATCACGTGGAGTGGTTTCGCTGTTGCCGAGACCCGAAATAAACTCTAGAAAAATGGCAATATTATTTAGACATGCTGGGCAGATGTTGCTCGTTCACATAGCCGCGGCATCAGCGGGGCTCTACCCAGGCAGACACATGTGCCACCGCTTTATGCCTTCCAGTCCTTTTTCTTTGTCTGCATCCACAGCGATATTGAGATCCTGCGATTGAGGCACGCTGTTTTCGACACAGCACGCGTATGTGCTCGCGACACACACACACACACACACACACACACACACACACACAGAGAGAGTCTGTTGTCTCTATCGCCGTGTATTTCGGCTGAGCGCGGCTTAGCTGCAGATTACAAACAGTAGGAGGCAGCAGCGGCGGCGGATTTGTGCTTGTCGAAACAGAGCTTCCGAGAACAGAGGCGGGCGGTGAGAAGGCTGCAGCACTGGATCTCGGCTCGGGCTTATCGAGAGCGCTGTCGCCTTGCCGGCTTCCCTCGCAGAGAAGCAAGCGCGTGTGTCAACACCGGGGTTCATCAGACACAAGCGACAACCTCCCTCGTATTTTCTTTGTTTAGTCTGAAAATTTTAAAAGTAAGCTTCCCTTCGAGGTGTTTCCCACTCAAGATTCGTTGTTAGAGTGCTACAGAAGAAAAGACAGTGCCTGATTTATTTACCAATCTTTTCCGACAGAATTCTCTTACGACCGCGACGGCGATGTCGTAATGGAAGGTAGCTTACGGCAGTTGATCACTTCCAGCGATGCTTCCGTAAAGAGAGCTATGTGGCTTCGTCTGTTGACGTCACGGCCCGAGCGCTATGCATAGGGTGACGGCGCAGTGCGGTAACATTTCACTGTCCGATTTCCAGTGCGGAAACTACGAGGGGTGAATGAAAAGAAATGCCTCCACATTCGTTGATTGGCTTTGGATGGGAATATTTTAATAAATCAAACGGAGAAATAATCCTTAGAATGTGGTCTTTAATTACCAATATTCACTTTTCCACATAATGACCAGCCAATTGGATACATTTCTGCCAACAGTGAACAAGTTTTATGAAGCCATCGCGGAAGAAGTCGACACTCTGTTTCCGCAACCACAGTCTCACAGTTCTCTCAACATCTTCATCATAAGCATAATGATGACCTCGAAAATCGTGTTTCATTATCGGAAACAGATGGAAGTCAGACGGTGCTAAATCTGGACTGTATGGAGGATGCCGTACGGTGGTGACATGCTGTCTCTGAGGTTCTGCTATGGTGGCACGTGAAGTGTGTGGTTTGGCATTGTCATGCTGCAGGAAAACATTTCCATTTTCCTTTCGGACCCTTGATAGCCGTCGTTGTGAGTTCGTAGCGCTGTGATGCAACGCTCTGAATTTATTGTTGCTCTACGATCAAGGAAGTCAACGTGGATAACACTCTCTGCGTCCCGGACCACTGTGTCCATGATTTTTACAGCTGAGGGCTGCGTCTTGAATTTCTTTTTCTGGGACGAGTCTTTGTGTCGATATTTCGTAGACTGACGGGTCGTAATCTTCTTCTTCTGTCACAATAGAATGGACAAAGGCGCCACCTTCGTTCTCGTAACGCGAGAGGTGTTCCTGGCAAATTTCAAGTCTGTGCGCTTTCATTTCAGGAGTCAGCATCCGGGGTACCCATCGTGCAGAGATCTGCCGATAGCCAAGCAAAGCAATAAAGTGACCCACACGTTCTTGCGAATTGCCGAGTGTGCTTGCAGTTTCTCTTTGAGTGATACTACGATCGTCCTGAATCGACGTGTCAACATTTTGCTTGTAAAGCTCGGTGGTTGCTATCACAGGACGTCCAACCCTTTGTCGCGCAGGTCAGATGTTCCCACCACAACATCTTTAAACTTACTCTCCCAACGACGTACCTACATGAAAATTAGCATGATATTTTTAAAATATAACTAATTTCTATCTTTGCTGATGAGTCCTCCCGGCTGTATGGGTGTGGTCGAAGAAACTTTTCGGTTCCTTACGTTTCCTCCGGACCTGTGCTCGCGAGTCTTGCCGACTGACAAGTGGGGAGTCGCAGAGCGACATAATACTGTGTAAAGTGAACGTGGTCGAGCTAAAACACCTGAAACAGCCTTTCAAGAAGAATCGCTATTCAGGCAAAGAAATAAATAGGGTTCTGCAACCGAATAACAGTAGGGAAAAGGACAACAATGGAAGAACACGTTTTCTGTCCCTTTTGTCAAAAAAGTAACTGATCAGACGGCAATATTTTACAGAAACATAACATAAGACCTCTTTTTAGACTAACTAAGAAGACATGTCACACACTCCGATCTGTAAAGGACAAACGCCCTCTGTTTGCAAGTGGAGTATATAAGATTCCGTGTACTTTGGGAAAGATCGATATTGGAACTACCAAGAGAAGCGTGAATATAAGACTGAAAGAACATAAAAGTCTTTGCCGACCAGGGAAAACAGAAAAATGAACTGTAGCAGAATGCTCTTCAGTCATGAAATCATGAAGTGTTTTCGAAACCAAAATTTTATCTACTGTGACAGACCATTATTCACGACTATACAGAGAAGCCATCGAAATACACAAGCATAGTGACGGTTTTAACAGAAAAGAAGAAGCCATGTAAATAAATTAAACACGGACAATGACTCTGCAGAATCTGTAGATAAGCTTTATCCTTGACAGCCGACAATCGTAGTTAAGTTTTATCTCTGACAAAGGTTATCTCTGCTGATTACGTGTAAATTCGACCACGCCCACTTTACACAATATTTATATCGCTCTTCGAAGTCCGACCCATCATTCGGCGAGTCTCAGCGTCGCCAGGAGCATCTCCGAAGATATCCAGCGCAGCTCCGGGCGAAACGGGCCGGAAGACGCATCCGCAGCTATGACATCCAGACATGAAAGCCTTCATTGTACAACTTCTGTCTACTGTTGTTTACTAGGCATTTGATCTTTTTTATAGAATAATTAGTTGTAAAAATGTTTCCCAAATTGTGACATATTTTTAAAGGTGATGCCCCGTTGTTTAAACACTTTCCTATGTCTTGCAGTGGTCAGGAACCAACTTCCAAAGTCATCATATATTGGCATTTGAAAAATTTTCTACCCCAAAACGAAAATTTGAAATATACCAATTTTGATGCTGAAATATTCTGTCTTGTTACGCCGCATCATAAATTATGATTCAGTATATGTTAATTAACAAACCTATTTGTTAATAAATATGTAATTAAAATAAAGGAAAAAAATGTTGCTACTAGCGAGATTCGAACCAACGGCTATACAGTGGCCACAGTTTTATGCTATGCACTCAGCTAACTGAGCTAATCGTTTCTTGACCTTCCGAATCCCTTGATTCTAGATGTCTGCAGAAGTTGCCTTAAACTTTCTTTCATTTCGTTAATGACATCATCCGTGTTGTGAAATAGGTGACCATGCAACGGATTCTTCATTTCTGAAAACAAGAACAGTCACTTCATGTGAGACCGGGAGAATCAGGCGGACGCAGCAAGATCTCAAAGCCACATCCCTTCGTTGTGTCAAATACAAATTGAGATGAATGGGCTGGTGCATTGTCAACCAGAAGACTAACGCCTCTGGAAGGAAGAAAGGAAGATTTAACGTCCTGTAGACATCTAGGTCAACAGAGACGGAGCAGAAGCTCGGAATATTTCAAGGATTGTGGAGGATATCGGCCATGCCCTTTCAAACTAACCATCCCGGCATTAGCATGGAGCGATTAGGGAAATCACGGTACCGTAAATCAGAGGGTCGGACGCGCAAATGAACCGTCGTCCTCCCGAATGAGAGTGCAGTGTGCTACCCACTGCACCACCTCGCTCGGTCAAACGACTCTGAAGAGGATACTACGGCATTTCTTAATTAGAGCTTCTCGTAACTTATCCAGAAGATTGTTGTAGTACCTGCCAGTGATGGTTTGACCCTTGACGACGTGAACCTGCGAGGACGACTCCACGACACAGCCAAAAAACTGAAAGCTTGACCTTCACATCTGACTTTTGCGCTTGGTGTGGAACCAAGTGGAAAAGTCAGCTGTGAAGGTCAAGTGTCGTGGAGTCGTCCTCACAGGTTCACGTCGGTTCAAATGGCTCTGAGCGCTATGGGACTTAACTTCTGAGGTCATCAGTACCATAGAACTCAGAACTACTTACTAACTAACCTAAGGACATCATACACATCCATGCCCGAGGCAGGATTCGAACCTGCGACCGTAGCGGTCGCGCGGTTCCAGACTGTAGCGCCTAGAACCGGTGGCCACTTCGGCCGGCGGTTCACGTCGTCAAGGGTCAAACCATCACTGGACATGTGACATGTACCAGTTTCGAAGTTCCTTTGCCACCTCACAAGAGTGTCGTAAGATGGGCACTCATTTTCAGGAATAGCCAACATTTCATCATGGACCTGCCAGGCACTGTTACCCTTCAAATTCAGGGACTTTATCACACTATGTCCTTCAGTTTTCTTCATCTTACACCTCGATCACTTCAGTTAAGAAAAATAAAAGCGAAAGAGAGAGAGAGAGAGAGAGAGAGAGAGAATCAACGTTATGCACTGAAGGACCAGTTTTAACACTGATAACATTCATCAATGTCGCATAATAATTTACGAGTGATAATTAGAGCTCTACTGTACCCCCTCGTATGAAGACAAGCAAATCTTGAAAGAATTTACACGCCACCTTCATAACTCCTCTTGTGGCACCGGCACTTAACTTAGGCTCTACAGAATGATTCCGTTGCCCCTACCTGTGGGATTTATGCACCCTGCAACTCCCTCATTATCATCATATTCTCTCGATCGCTATGCGCAAATTATAAGTCCTACAGAAAAAATTAATTGGACCTTTTTGTAGGAAATTTAATGTAGTTAAATTTTTATGTTGGAAATTGTTTTCGCTAGAGGCCGTAGTTTTGGAATTATTCAAGAAAAACGGACGAAAGTGACCTTCAAACGCGTTTCTTTTGAGTAACTCAAAAGCTGTGGTCCAGCGAGAACGTATTTCAGAACAAAATTTTACTGCGTTAAATTTCCTACAAAAAGTACTATTCATTTTCTTTCTGTAGGGCTATTGGTTTGTGTGTAGAGCGAGAGAATACGAAAATCACGGAGGTGGTGTTTGAAGGCGTTGCAGGTTGCATAAAACCCATAGCTGAATCACCAAGCATATCTCGCAGGTGACACAAAGAGCTTTCGATAGCCGCTTCAGCGCTCCAGTGTTAACTGACGGAGGCAGGAGCGCCAGGAGACCGGAAGAGGCGAAGTGTTTCCCTCTGGGGGCGGATGCGGAGGCGGGCGTGGTCGGCCCAGATAAACGGTAGCCTCGGCGTCGGCGGAGGCGGCTGCAGGGCGTGTCTATCGCGCCATCTCGGCTGTTTGCGCGCCTCTCCGCCAGCGGAGGGCGCTCCAGCGCGCGGCCGTAATAGCCGGCGCCCAAACTCTTTCTGGAGCGGCAGTAACAGGTGCGGGCCCGTGCCGCCGCATCCTGCAGCCGACTCTGCCCTTGTCTGAGCTGCCTGTTAAACGTCTGTCTCTGGCAAGTTCTAACCGGTCAACCTGGCGGACGCTGCTTCACTTTTTGCTGCAACAACAGATCCTGTCGCTTGGCTCGCCAAATGAACGCCTACAAGTATTCTAGGATGGCTCGCACAGGTGTTAAGTAAGCAGTTTCCTTTCTAGACTGGCTGCATTTCCCCAGTATTCTACCAATGAACAGAAGTCTAGCCACCCGCTGTCTGAGTCTACGTGATCGTTCCATTTCATATGCGTACAAATTGTTACATCCACGTGTTTGTAAGAATTTACCGATTCCAGTTGTTACTCGTTGAGATTGTAGTCATAGGGCAGTACGAGGGGCGTTTGAAAAGTCCGTGCAAAAATAAAAACTACTTACGTGTTTGGGGTAAACCTTTTTTATTTTTCGACATAGTCTCCTTTTAGACTTATACACTTCGTCCAACGCTGTTTTAATATGTTGATCCCTTCCGAATAATAGGAATTGTCTAAGTCTGCAAAATAGCTATTAGTTGCTGCAATCACCTCCTCGTTTGGATAAAATCTTTGTCCCGCCAGCCATTTCTTCAAATTGGGGAACAAATAGTAGCCAGAGGGAGCCAAGTCTGGAGAATAGGGAGGATGTGAAACGAGTTGGAATACTATTTCCATTAATTTTGCGACCACACCTGCTGAAGTGTGTACTGATGCATTGTCGTAATGGAAAAGGACTTTTTGCGTTCAAATCGCCGGCGTTTTTCTTGCAGCGCGGTTTTCAGACGGTCCAGTAACGATGAATAATATGCACCTGTAATAGTTTTACCCTTTTCCAGATAGTCCATGAGGATTAACCTTGCGAATCCCAAAATACAGTCGCCATAACCTTTCCGGCCGAAGGAATGGTCTTCGCCTTTTTTGGTGCACATTATCCCTTGATAACCAATTGTTTAGATTGTTGTTTGGTCTCAGGGGTATCGTAATGTATCCATGTTTCATCCACAGTGACGAAACGACGCTTAAAGTCCTGCAGATTCTTTCTGAACAGCTCCAAACCATCCTTGCGACACTTCACACGATTCCGTTTTTGGTCAAGCGTGATTATTTCTTGTGGGTGTTTATAAAAGCCTCTTGTTTATGTGCCTCCGTTACCAACAACAATGAATGAACTGAGACATCGCATAACAGCAGCTGTGGAAGATGTAACTCAAGACACGTTCGCTGCAGCGCCGGAACAAATTGAATACCGCATATTGAACACACATGAAAAGATATGAAAAAAACTTAACTTTTTGGATTTCCCGTTCATCAAAAAACAAAATTCATTGTGTGTGGTTGTTAGTTTCAGAGATATAGACGAGCCAAATCGGATGATTCTTTTTGATATACCCTGTATATGTGAGGGAAAAAAATAATTTCTCGCTATCCTGATGAAGTTAAATGGCAGCATAGACGTATAAATCCTTATAGTGACAGAGGTTGAAAGATGTGTGAGGGAAATAGTGTCTCATGTGCTGCTCAGTGAAGAGAATCAGTGGACCAAGAACTAAACCCTGTGGGATCTACCTCTTTAACTATCTTGGCATCATTCTAATAGTATGAAAAGAACAGTCAAATGTATAGTATCCGTTACCAAATTGCATTTGATCCACGGAATGGAGGCAGAGCGCTTACCTATCAACTTGAGGGATAACCTGGAAAGCAAATCGGGAGTACTTCTGTTATGCTGGGAGAATGGCGCAGTGCGCAGCACGAGAAGCAGGCGAGGCTGGTGCCTCCGGCCCCGGCCGCGGCACAGCCAGTGGAGGTTAGCGAGCGGGCCGAGGCGGGCAGCTGTGCCGTGGCCCTGCTGGCCCGCTGGCCGACTGCCCGCCACGGCCAGAGGCACAGTCGGCGGCGGCTGGCGGGTGGCGGCTGGCGCGGACGCCACAGCGAGAGATCGATGTTCGGCGCCGAGCGGCCCGGGTCTGGGCGCCGTGCCAGATATGGACCAGCCGAGCCAGCCAGTTCCAGCCGCAGTCGATACTCGCTCGCTCTCCGCGTCCGACTCGGACGCTCGCTTCGCGCCACACCGCGTCGAGACGCGCATTCGCCGTCTGGCAGCCGCGACGTGAACACCGTTGCTATTCTGCGCTTGCCACTGGAGGTGTCGCTGTCGCAGCCTGGCTGGCAAATGGTGCCGCGAGCCAAGCTGCCTCGTAGCCGGCATTCCTGCGTTTAAACCTGCCACTCTTTATTTTAAATTCCTTTCGTGGGCAAAATTATTGAGCAGTTTCTTTTTAATGAATGGAGAGCAGATACTAGTTAACAGATAGGTATATTTATCATACGGAATTCAAATTTGCTCCGACTGTGAAAGTGAGGTCACACAACAAGGTGGGAAGTATTGTTCCCACTGGCCTTTCTTGGAGTTAAATGACAAAAACAACTTTTTCAATATATGTCATATTTATTTTATAAATTTATTTCTCTTGTTACAATGATTGTTCACAATTACTTGTCATGAAATTTTCTGAAACATGGGTCTATGCAAAGTGGTATTTGACAATATGTACAAACACAGCGAGCGCTCTTTTCCGCAGTTTTGGTACTACAATGACGGCACGTCCAGTAGATTTCTCTTAAAATGGGTTGATGCTTCCCTACAGCCACATGGCGAAAATCTTCAGGTACTTTAGCCCTTTTTCCGAGAAGGGCAGGTTTTTATCACGCCTTTTTTGGGATGAGAAGCCAGCGATCAGTTGTCTGGCTAGAGGGCTCATCATGCTGTCCACTTTCTCTTTTACTTATTTTCCACAGGATAAAGCTGTTCACTGCACCAACGTCCGTCCACCAGGAAATAAAATATTCTGTGCCACTATTTTACAGAACGTCTGCCAATAGCATACCTTTCTCGTAATTGATCAAATTTATCGACACCACCCATTATTTTGTTGGTTCAAATGGCTCTGAGCACTATGCGACTTAACTTCTGAGGTCATCAGTCGCCTAGAACTTAGAACTAATTAAACCTAACTAACCTAAGGACAGCACACACATCCATGCCCGAGGCAGGATTCGAACCTGCGACCGTAGCGGTCGCTCGGTTCCAGACTGTAGCGCCTAGAACCGCACGTTATTTTGTTGTATTCTGCCACAAATTCAGGACAGTAAGTCTCTGTACTACTACCATCCTTGTTTTTCCTTTTCACTGTGGCTGTTTCTCATGGGTCATGAATTGAGGACAGGAAAGTGACTGGACGGCTGTCCATCCATTTTACTGCAGAAATGCCTCCTTTTGTTTCAAACTGGAATTCTCCTCGTTCCAATTTTACGTTTTCCTTCATAAATTTGGGTAAATACTATAGCTTTGAGGAAAAAAATCACAAAATGTAACGCAAACAGCACTGAAAGGCTCCTCTACAGAGCAACACTCAGCTAAACAATGCCTCTGCGCGAAGGTACAGCAAAAACGGCGGGAACTTCCGATTGGAAGTAGTACCCTCTACTGTTCACTAGGTGGTAGCACCGTACAGACGTGGGAACTGTGAATTCCACGGGACTAGGAGCGAGTTCATTGTAGTGGGAACCATGTTTCCCACGGCTCACGAAAGGGTTAATGGACATTTAATGGGCCACCCCTTAAGATATCTATTTGTTCCATATTCTTATCTGCAACTCATCCTTCCCTCCCCCCGTTCTCGTGACTATCACTTTTTCCTCTCCTTCGTCTGCAGTTCTGTATTTCTCATTAATAGCTATTTGCTATTTAAATTCCCTCCTCGTTCATTATGCAAATCGTTCCTGATGATTCCTACCTGTAACATCGCTTCAACTGTCCTAAACTGACCAATAATATTGTTGTTCTTAATAACCATTATTATTGTTATTATTATTATCAGTGTTTGTTAGTGTTCTCATAATAATTATGTAAAAAAAATTGAACCAGAAGTATGCATAGAAACTCAGAATATTTTGTTATGTTGTTTGTTGTGTCTTTTCTGGTCCATTGTAACAGATGGCGTTGAGGCCCTAATCTGGTCAGACTAAATTCATACATCTATACACATTATGAAATTGGATGTATGTGCATCTGTAGATATGTACACCCCAACAAAACATTATCATTAAATATAGAAAGACCAACAAAAAACTATATAAAAGTAAAATGTTAAGCTCTGTAGGGTCTTCCCGTCCTAAAATAAATTTAAGCCTTTTGACTTAAAAGTTACATTCAAAAATTTATTAGTTCTACATCTGCCCCTAAACCACTGGACCGATTTCAACCTAACTTGGTACAAATATCACTTACTGTTCGGAAAAAATCGTTTTGGAGATGTGAACCACCTACCTGTCAAAGGGGTAGTGGTGGGGGTGAAAAAAAAGTGTAGCTCAGGACGCGCGGATGCTCATACTTTATTCATTCAGTAGTTGACAATGAGAGCACATTGTGGACTGCAACAAACCTTGCAAATAGTTTCAAACCTATACGAAACTCTTTCTCGCTGACAACCACCATAACTCAATGAAAGGACAAAAGTGTATCGATTCTTGCATTTTCATCGTTCGTGCGGTAGAATTACCGCATGAAGCACGACGTTTTACGTTATTGCATCTTTCCTACTGTATTAACAACACGTTTCGCAGACAGTAGCCACATATACCGCTGGATGTACCTGCGAAATTACATCATTATATGACAGTTCACGATATACGATATCATAAACATTGAGCCGCGTAAAAATGAAAGTACATGGCAAAATTCGCTAGACGTGCAGGTGAAATGTGTGTACAAAAACCTGTGAAATATGTTATATTTTCTTGAAATATATTTTACATGTGCATACGGGTATAAAGCTCATCCTAAACCTATGGAACGATTTCAGCCAAATTTGTTGCAGATATTTGTTACGTCCTGGAAAGAAACACTGGAGGGATAAGACCCACAAGCCTCCTATTGGGGTGCGGTGTTAACATGGAGAGAGAAAGGGGGGGGTAGGAGGAGGATACAGACAGGATGGAGGAGATGGACAGAGAGAAGGGTTGATGCAAGTTGAGGGTAGAGGAAGTGGAAATGGACAGAGAAAGAAATGAGGAGGAGATGGACAGAGGGAGGAGGGAGGAAGAGATGGACAGAATGGAAAAGAGTAGATGGACAGAGGGGGAAGGAGGAGATGGTGGGAGGGTGATGGAGTAGATGGACAGAGGGGTAGGAAGAGATGGACAGAGGTGGGGAGGGGAATAAATGAGACGAGTCATATCGCATTTGGTAGATGTTTTACGGTTCACCGCACCGACTGTCCTACCTGGGCATCAACAGTAGTATAGGAAGACGTGGTATAATGTGTCGTCACTATGTCTTTTTTTGTCGTTACTTCCATAATTTCTGTTCTTACTCCAGACTTGCTTAGCACGAACCTGACAAGTCTTCCATTTATTTATCGTAAAATGTTTGACGTATAACACGCGACACGAAAAAGTAATATAGTTGCGAGATTGTAGAATGTAGCGATCTTCTTGAAGAACGTTCCCATATTTTCCTGCTTTTTTTAGGCCCGTTCTTTCCTCGATATTGCCTTTAATGCTCTTATCTTGTTTATTCCAACTCTTTCTTCCTTGTGTTGTTCTAAGCGGTAACTCTTAAAGAGTCTTCTGCTACATAAAATTGAACATAAATTCTGTAATAATTATAATCTGTGTCTTTTTATATCGGGTTATCACATTGCTGTTATGAAAGGGGCTCTTTAATACCAACACCGCCATCTTTGTAAACATTTATCATCGTCTAACATAAAGTATAAAGCACAGGATTAATAATGGAACATAACCGTAGATACGTTTGAAATACAAAGAAAGTATCATAATAAGCATTTACACAGGCGTAACTGTATTAATATTGCCACAGACCGCTACATCTAGAATTTTTTGTCGATGGTGAAAACAAGATAACCCCACTGCTCATTGGTAAAACTAGCTACTGCGTCAGGGCGCTCTACTGGTGTAACTACGAACCAGTGATTGATACATTTACCACCAGAATGCTCTGTTTTTTTTAAAATTAGGCTTTGAGGCGGCTCGAATTACTAGCACGGACCAACAGTACCACCATAAGCCCTAGTTGTAGTAGATCAGACGACATCGGCTCAGTTGAAGACGGATCAACATATAATAATGACTTAAAGTTCTAAGGTGGGTGATAACGCTGGAATGGATAGCTACTAACGCAGATGAATCCTATATTCTAGGCGTGTAGCAATACCGACCAGTTCATTATGCTTGCAGGATACAACATAAACATACACGAATAGTAGACGTCTCAAGGACCTAGAATAGTGCAATTATATGTAGGATCATAATTAAACTTAATGGTTGGCTGTCGTCGTAGTGTTACGAAATAAAGTGTACATTAGACAGTAATATTATATTGTTAGACAAATGCGGAAATGGAGGACAGCACAGTCTGGCGTGTAGAGTAGATGAAAAGTAGAACCTAACTTAGGTCTGTGATCACGCCATCTGAGTGCGAGAGGCCGAGATGTATTGCTAAGGTCCTCGCCCTTCGATGGGTAGTAGTAGTAGACTCAGCGATGGCTGCCCAGGGACGAAATGGTCACGGTCTTTCTGAGGTGGTCTTTGCTTGCCAGAATTGGGGGTGGCAGGCTATATATTGAGTTTCTTTCCTTTGTTCCTATGTCGTTATCTTCTTAATACGTAAATTGTTAATTTTAAACATTTCCGTTTTGTAATTAGCTGTAGGTTTCGAAGTATCTAAAGCTGCAGGTTTGTTAAAACATCAAGAAACCAAATACGCTTCGTTTTATGTACGTGTGCAACTTAATATTGTGGCCACCGACCTGTCTGATCACTAGATGTCAGGTCAAGTGTAAAAGTCAGCAAATGAAGTAATAACATAAATCAGTTAATAAAATCCTTGAACTCATAATTAGTCAGGCAGTTACATTCTCTAAGTTCTCCGAGTCTCTGCACATCACATCCCGACAAGAACAGTGACACAACTCAAAAAAATATAATACTAGAGAAAAATCGACTTGAAGAATTCTGTAGAACTTATACTGACATAGTAAACGCGCCCTTTAAGTCTCAACTAAGTAATTTTGTCTGTAAATCCCTTTACAGTATGTACAAAAATCATGAGATGTAGTCCTGCACTCGTCTAATGTCAGTTGTTATCAGATAATTATTAGTTAATTCTTTTAGTTGTGTCACTTTCGTGATTTTCTAAATTTTATTTTTTTTGTGCCTCCTCATGTAATACTTTTGCCACTTTGACACCCCAAATAATATATTTTTTTCTACTTACTGTAATGTAATACGATATTTGAACCTCCATCGGACAAAATTGGTACTCAGGGTAAAGTTTAAAAAAAATGTGAAACTAGTTGAAATTGTTGTATTAGAAAAATTCGGAATATTAATTTATGAAAATTAATACAGTTTACTAAGGAACATCAATTAGTTAAAATTTAAGGAACACAGTTTAGGATAATGTAGAATCATGGGCTTATACATTGTTAGAACACTTTTCGCCGAGAAAAAAAATTCAGTATGGAACTTTTTTACAACAGAAATTTCCTTTTTTTTTCTTTTACGCTGCAGCCTACGAAATTTCGTGATATCTACAACAGTTGTAATTATTGAAACAATGTCTGTCCCTTCAGACATGCATGCATGTCTAAAGGAGATTGTAATGTAACATACAGACATTGAAATAGTCAGTGTATCAAAACTTACATTCAGCTTACTCTATATACCAGAAAGTTTGCCAACACGGAATGATCGGCTCTTCTTGAATGACCCATGCACACCTGCCAGTAGCAAATTTGAAGTGACCCACTGTTCTTCCCTTGGCGAACCATGAAGCAGCGTACAACAAAACTGACACAACTGTCCTGAAGTGGACGAATTACGAGATAGAGATGTGGCATTTTTCATGCACGTTGCGTTGGGGCACTTCACACGTATTTTTAAGTGACAAAAACAAAAAATTGCCTTTTTTTTACTTGTCACTTTTCTTGCCGGGGTGCGACATAAGACGGACATGTGACTTGTTCTTATTGACGGTAATATCCTTGTAACGTCATTTGGTTTTGGTTTACACTCTCATGATTCAGTCTTCCTGTCAGATTAAAAATTAATTTGAACCATCCCTCGAAGTCGGCCCTTGCCTTTCGTGTGGAACGCTCTAATCGACTGTGCTGTCCAATCAAGTTTCACATCTTTCGTCCGCCGTTTTCTCCTTCCTTCGCTTCCACATTCTTCTTCTTGCTCAGTGGAGCCGCTATATTTGATTATTTTGGCGTTTCAGTGTCACGAGATGTAGTTTTGGCGCACAGTAAATGTGTTTACAGTGGGTTCACGGGCAGTTTACCTTCTGCTGTTTGTTCCGCCGAGCCGCGAGCACCCTATCTGCCGTTAGCGAAGTCAGTGCGGCGAACAAAGAAAAATAAATTGTGCTGTCGGCCGTAAGGAAGTGACGCTCGTAGCCCGAGTTGGCAAGTAGCGCAGATAGTGTCGTCGCAAGCCGTTCAGGAAGAGCGATGGGATCGCTGTGTCTAGGCGCCGGCAGACCGCTGGCGGGAAATTGCCTGCGGCGGCGGTGGCAGCACTGGCGGATATAAGGCTGCCAGACGCCCTATCTGCCGTCACCCGCCGGGCTCGCGCGCTCCGCGGTAATTGGCTGCTGGAGCCGTCCAGCAAGTAGCGACCTGTCCACAAGCTGACGCGTGATTGGCACACTATACACAGCCATCCTGTGAAAAAAAAGAGGCGCAGAAATTAAACAACGAGGACAGAATGCAGCGTGACTTTTTTCCACTTGCAGAACGCCACAAGAGGTAGAAGATTGCAGAAAAGTGTTGTAGTAACCAAACGCCTTTGGCGCCAAACTTATAAATGTGTCATGAAGACAACCCCGTGCCACCGAAAGAACGAGGGACGTTCAGTGGGTTATGTTATGTTATGTTATGTTAAGGTAACCGGGGACGTAGAAACGACAGAGAGGTTCCGTCCCCATCGCAGCCGCAGTGGTCCGCAACCCCACGACGACTACCGCAGTCCACTTCACCCCTCCGCGCCCCACGCCGAACCCAGAGTTATTGTGCGGTTCGGCCCCCGGTGGACCCCCCCCCCCTCCCCCAGGGAACGTCTGACACCAGACGAGTGTAACCCCTATGGTTTGCGTGGTAGAGTAATGGTCGTGTACGCGTACGTGGAGATCTAGTTTGCACAGCAATCGCCTACATAGTGTAGCTGAGGTGGAATAAGGGGAACCAGCCCGCATTTGCCGAGGCAGATGGAAAACCGCCTAAAAACCGTCCACAGACTGGCCGGCTCACCGGACCTCGACACAAATCCGCCGGGCGGATTCGTGCCGGGGACCGGCGCTCCTTCCCGCCCGGAAAGCCGTGCGTTAGACCGCATGGCCAACCGGGCGGGCTTCAGTGGGTAATGCAACACATTTTTTGCTCGGCCAGCTTCGGTTGAAGGAATGCGGAATTTCTTGTTGGACATCGTGGAATATTTCCGCTTTAGCCCCTATAGTTTCATGAAGGTCCGATAGTTAGCGACGCTATACAAGTAGCCCTCAAAATGGCGTCTGTATCGGAGCTATAATCCAAAAAATGGCGTCCGTATCGGAGGTATGATGCAAGCTGAGAGCTGTCACTGAGTTGCTTTTGGCAGAAAACAGAGCATCGCAGATATTCATAGGCACTTGTACAATGTCTACGGAGACCTGCATTGAACGAAAGAGCACGGTAAATCATTGAGCGAGGCGTCTGTCATCATCGCAATGAGGTCGCGTAAATCTGTCCTATCTCTCGCGTGTGGGCTGGCCGCGCACATCTGTGACTCCTACAATGTCGGAACGTGTGGACACTCTCATTCGAGGTGATGGAAATGAACTTCTCCTTCTCCCATGACAACGCAGGGCGTCACATAAGTCTACTCATCCGAGAGCAGCCCACAAAACTTCATTGGACTGTTCTTCCTCATCCACCATACAGCCTGGGTCGCGCACCTGCCGACATCCATCTGTATGGCTCCATGAAGGATGCACTCTGCGGGAAGCAGTAGCTGGATGATGGGGAGGTTATTGATGCAGCAAGACGTTCGCTCCGACGTCGGCCTCTTTAGAGCGGCACTACACTTGCATACAGGCCTTCCCTGTAAGATGGCGCAAGGCTGTCGCATTGAACGGGTCATGACGAAAAGAAGAGTTTTGTAGCCGAAAGAGTGGGGAATAATACGGTGTATTGCAGTCCTGAATAAAACAACCTGCTTTCAGAAAAAATTATTGCATTACTTATTGACTGTCCGTCGTAGTAGTTGTTACATGGTGGTTTGGTTACACGTAGCCACTGTACAGCTTCGTCACAGTGCAGTGGTTCTCACCCTTTCCTAACTAATTAATTAATTGAGGCGAGATATGGTCTCTGGCGTGACACATTACAATGTCGGAAACGCTAACGGCACAGTTGTTCCTCGCGAATTGTTGCGTGTGGAGGGGTACGGAAAGAGAAGGTCCAACACACCTGCACGTTACCTAATGGACCTTCAAGAGGTTTGCTTACCTCGCGTCTTCTGAAGTTGTCTCGATGTCCCAGTTGGTCTTCTTCTAATCCACACAAGCATAAAATCAACTGTAAATAATGAAATGCAAGCGCCAAAATCTCAACGTACTTTAATGAACGTCTCGTAATAATGGCATGCCACATTGGTTTTTATTAGAAAAATCGAGACAAAAAACAGTCTTTAGAGGCATTCCAACCATAATGCTTAAATGTAAACGTCTAGTCATCACGTATCGAGCACCATTTCAAGATTAAACAATTATCTCCACGTGAATTTACATATAAGTATTTCCCGAGTCATTTTTAACTCACTGCATCACTTTTATGCGAGAACATATTCGATTCACTGCACGTACGTGGTGCCTCTCGAAAAAACTAGTCCGAAGCTTTCTAGTAAACTTTTAACCAAGTTGAATAATGCCTAATTTGAACAATATAAAATTTTCCCTCGCAATGAGTACATGTTGGCAGCCTGAGTACTTCTCGAAGACTGTCTCGTGAGTTAGCTTTGACGCTTCGCGCATGCCTGCACAAACCGCGTTTCTGATTAGTCGATTTAGGCGGCCAATAACTGACGATATTAAACAAAACTCTAATTGAAAGATGAGCTTGATTTTGCAGTTACTGCAGGCATGTTTAAGTAGTTGTCAGTGTCAATAATGTTGACAGGGTAGTTGGAGTCATAAACAGTTACTAAACTGTTACACATTTCCCGCCTAGTCTCGTAGTGTTAATCACCGTGCTCTCCATATGCTCTAGGACGATAGGACTCCATTCGTGATGGTATGTCGTTTTATGGTATAGGGATTGCTACCGATTCTAGTAGTAAAATGTGGCGTTCAGCCACAGCAGCGCCAGACAGATGTAGCCAAACTACCGAAAAAATGATGGCAACATAAACTGGCAACAGTTTACAAGAATTTATAAAGAGAAACTACGCATTATAAAAGTTGAATATGGAGATAATGCGTGGCAATGTTAATTAGTGTTCACTTGCAGTGATCAATGTATCAATGCTGGTTTAGTCCTGAATCCAGTGAGCGATGATTTATGTACACTATGTGATCAAAAGTATCCGGACACCCCCAAAAACATACGTTTTTCATATTAGGTACATTGTGCTACCACCTACTGCCATGTACTCCATATCAGCGACCTCACTAGTCATTAGACATCGTGAGAGAGAGAGCAGAATGGGGCGCTCGGCGGAACTCAAGGACTTCGAACGTCGTCAGGTTATTGGGTGTCACTTAATCATACGTCTGTACGCGAGATTTCCACACTCCTAAACATCCATAGATCCACTGTTTCCGATGTGATAGTGAAGTGGAAAAGTGAAAGGACATGTAGTGAAGTGGAAAAGTGAAAGGACATGTACAGTACAAAAGCGTACAGGCCGACCTCGTCTGTAGACTGAAAGAGACCGCCGAAGTTGAAGAGGGTCGTAATGTGTAATAGGCAGACATCTATCCAGACCATCATGCAGGAATTCCAAACTGCATCAGGATCCACTACAAGTACTATGACAGTTAGTCGGGAGGTGAGAAAACTTGGATTCCACGGTCGAGCTGCTGCTCATAAGCCACACATCACGCCGGTAAATGCCAAACGACGCCTCGCTTGGTGTAAGGAGCGTAAACATTGGACGAATGAACAGTGGAAAAACGTTGTGTGGAGTGACGAATCGTGGTACACAATGTGACGATCCGATGGCAGGGTGTGGGTATGGCGAATGCCCAGTGAACGTCATGTGCCAGCGTGTATACTGCCAACAGTAAAATTCGGAGACAGTGGTGTTATGGTGTGGTCGTGTTTTTCATGGAGAGGGCTTGCACCCCTTATTGTTTTGCGTGGCAGCATCACAGCACAGGCCTACATTCATGTTTTAAGCATCTTCTTGCTTCCCACTGTTGAAGAGCAATTCAGGGATGGTGATTGCATGTTTCAACACGATCGAGCATCTGTTGTTAATGTACGGCCTGTGGTTACACGACGATACCATCCCTGTAATGGACTGGCCTGCACAGAATCTTGACCTGGATCCCATAGAACACCTTTGGGATGTTTTTGATTGCCGATTTAATGCCAGGCCTCACCGCCCGACATCGATACCTCTCCGCAATGCAGCACTCCGTGAAGAATGGGCTGCCATTCCCCAAGAAACCTTCCAGCATCTGATTGAACGTATACCTGCGAGAGTGGAAGCTGTCATCAAGGCTAAGGGTGGGCCAACACCATATTGAATTCCAGCATTACCGATGGAGGGCGTCACGAGTTTGTAAGTTATTTTCAGCCAGGTGTCCAGATACTTTTGACCACATAGTGTAACTAGTAGAATGCCGAGTTGAGCTCTCCTGGGTGGCGATTGTAGATAAATTCAGGCACTTCATTACGCTCCGTGCTGATATTGTCGAATTAACTGACAGTAGAGCCGTGCCTATGGCTGTCTGCTTATAACCGCGTTTGTCGGTGGGTTGTTCACTTGAAAACTAATCCCACGACGTTGGGTGGAAGCGTAACATAGCTGCTTTCTATGGTGATACGTTGTGATCCAGCTGACGCGCAGTGAGATACACTGCCCAGGTAAACAAAGTAGTTCGCAGGAGAGCTTCTGTAAAGTTTGGAAGGTAGGAGTCGAGATACTGGCAGAAGTAAAGCTGTGAGTGCCGGGCGTGAGTCGTGCTTCGGTAGCTCAGATGGTAGAGCACTTGCCCGCGAAAGGCAAAGGTCCCGAGTTCGAGTCTCGGTCGGGCACACAGTTTTAATCTGCCAGGAAGTTTCATATCAGCGCACAATCCGCTGCGGAGTGAAAATCTCATTCTGAAAGTAGAACAATTTTATACAATATTCGAGAACGCAAGTCTCTTTCGTGGAATTTTAATAGTTGCATATGAGTGAAAGTTCGGTCGGAAATTTGAGTCCGAACGAGGAAGGCAAGTAATGGTTAAGCATGAAAGGCGAAAGTGAGTAACATAAGTCCAGATTCACTTCTAATGTTCTGTAGTTAATAACACAATTAGTCTTGGTCTTGGCAAAGGGAGACAATATGCACTTGGTGTAAGGCCAAAGTCCGAAGAAGTGAAGTCGCTGCCCTAGCTCGGTGGATATAAGTTAAGCACAGCACGTTGACTATCTGATGGTGCTTCCGCAGCGAGAATTGTGATTGAAGAACCACTGCTGTTTTCGGCGCCTGGCCAGAGAACTTGAAGGAGTAACTGCTTCGATAGCCGACATCGCACTGTCGTTCCGTGGTTCCGGACTGGCCTACGTACTGTCGCTGCGTACGGATACGACGTGAGCTGCTAGAGGGCATGTGACATGTTGGGAAATAGTGCCCGTGAATACAGCCACCATAGTCGTGGAGTCGTGCGATGCTGGCTGTCGACTGACAGACTCCGAGGACAATAAGTCAACATGTTGTTGTTGTTGTTGTTGGTCGTCGGGAACATTTACCAACATACGAGACGAGCGCGGATTGATGTTTGGCTTGCAGGCGCTTGTTGCGGCAGACACTGCCTGAAGCGTGGCCAACCTCGCGACGCGAGTGTGTTGCAGGTTTCTGTCTTCTAGGTAAGAGGAACACAGCATATGGCGTCTTATCATAACTATGTTGCACCTCTCTGGAGGCAGGCCTTTCCGTGTAGTGCCCTCTCGGTGTATGGTTGTGATCCTCATCTTCTGGAGGACACTGAAAAAAGTTTAGGTTAAAGCCAACAGTCGAGTTCGCATTTGTTTATTTACCGGTTTGGTATCACGAGAAAAGCGAGGAGCCGCCAGCACCAGCCATAGGGGGCCAAAAATTCTGAAGATGACTTTAACATAAGCCGAAACCGGTAAATAAACAAATATTAATGCGATCTCGACTGTTGGTTTTAACCTAAATATAGCACGACGTCGCTGCACTCCACTGACAGTGTTGTCTAAATTTAGGAAAAAATTTTATTTTAAAAGTTAATTAATCAAACTTCGCTACATGTGGTTGGACCGGAACACTAATGGGAAAGCAAAGAACTTGGCATCCACGGATCTGTCACAGTTTAATTATGGTTACAGTTCTCCTGTTGTTTGTGCCACAGTCGTGAAAGACAGGCACATGACAAAAATTGAATAGGTTTGTAAAACAGAGACTCGAGGTGTCTACATTGTTAAATAATAATGTTGCATTATGAATTTAATGTCTGTTATAATTTCCTCGCACGCTGCGTGGTTTTTCAGTTGATACACGAGTGGGGAGCAGATGTTGTTCATGAACAGATAATTCAGATATTAATTTATTCTACATCTATTCAGTAAAAATAATACATAACTTTGTAGCTGTAGTTGCAGCGTCAGTAGCTTTGAACGTTGAAACATCCACAGATACCGCAGATTTACAAATCAGTCTTCAATACAATAATAATTCAGTAGGTCAAGAGGCCTGGTTACTATGAATGTCTGTAAATGTAATTCGACTGGCAGACTCACAAAATGGGTTCAGTACATGAATGTTCGAACTTAAGTGCACCGGCCGCTGGAACTCCGGAGAGGGAATCCTTGCATCTTAATGGGAGCAGCGTAATCGTTAGTGGAGGCGACCTCATGACACGGTGGCGACAGTGGGAAACGCGGCGGCGTAACTTGCGGCGCGCATGTTTGGAAGTGCGGCCGATCGGATAGCGGTCGATATGGTACACTTAAATTTCAGAATTGCAGCAGCAGCAGCAACAAAAAGGAATTCACAAAGGAATGTGGTCATAAGCGCTTCCTTGAAACGGATCTATGACGACATAAACTGATCACCCAAAACATTATGACCAGTGCCCACCGCGATTTTGCATGCCGCCTGGTGCCTTTGCGGGCACGTGACGCGGTAGCTAAAGTTTGTTCAAAAATGTTCAAATGTGTGTGAAATCTTATGGGACTTAACTGCTAAGGTCAACAGTCGCTAAGCTTACACACTACTTAACCTAAGTTATCCTAAGGACAAACACACACACCCATGCCCGAGGGAAGACGCGAACCTCCGCCGGGACCAGCCGCAAAGTCCATGACTGCAGCGCCATAGACCGCTCGGCTAATCCCGCGCGGCCTACAGTTTGTAAGCGGAGTTGACACAGACGGGAGGTCACCATAACGAATATATGACGTTCAAATGGGGAGATCCATTGAGATATGCGACTTTGACGAAGGGCAGATTATTATTACACAGAGCCTGTGAACGAGTATCTTGATAACGGCGAAGCTGGTGGAGTATTCACGTGCTACTGTCACCAGCATCTATGGAAAGAGATAGGACTGTGGAAGTACCATTATGCGCTAAATGTTGGACGTTGACGATTCTTCACAGAACGTTTGGCTCTGAGGCTTGTCTGCAGTAAAGTAGGATAGACGGTGTTCTGTGGCATCTCTGCTGAAAGAGCTCGGTGCTGGTACACGCGCAAGCTTTTCGGAGCACACCGTTCATCGTGCATTGTCGAACATGGAGCTCCGCAGCAGACCACCCCTACGTGTTCACATGTTGACCCAACGATATCGTCAATTACGATTGCAGTTCGCACGAGAACATCGGGATTCGAGAGTTGATCAGTGGAAATGTGTCGACTCTTTGGGTGAATCACAGTTTTGCTACACTAGGTCGATGATCCTCTCCACAAACGCCGTCATCGAGGTGAACGGCGGCTCGAAACGAGCAACTTGCCACGGAAGCAGGCTGATGGGAGCACTATTGTGCTGTGGTGGACATTCTCCTTCGCTTGGATAGTACCTGTGGTAATAATCGAAGACACGCTGACAGCTGCGAACCAGCTGCATCCCTCAATCCTTGAAGTCTTCCCCGAGGGCGATGTCATCTTTCAGCGGTATAATTGTCCGTGTCTCAGAGCCTGAACCGTGTTACAGTGGTTTGAGAAGCGTTATAGCGAACTCACGGTGATGTCTCGGCGACCAAATTCGCCTGATATAATTACTATAGAACCCATCTGGGTGTCTGTCCGGTGCCATCACGACGTTTGAAAATCAGCTGCCCTTTATTGACACGAATTACATGACCTGTGCTCAGACAACTAATGCCACATTCCTCCAAAAACCTACCAACAAGCTGTCGGATCCCTGACTGACGTAGAATCAGTGATGTGTTTCGTTCCAAAGACGCACAGACAAGCTATTAAGCAGGTGGTCATAATGTGTTGGGTCATCAGTGTATACACACGTCAGATATTCTTTAAAGGTGTGACGTGTGGTAAAGTACAATTTGCGTAGTACTCCACTTGATAATGGCCAAATGGCATTACGGGTTTTATGGATAGATAATTTTTACAGTCAAAAGCAACCAGCATGTCCTTTAAAAAGTTTTAATGACTGTGAACCACGGGCATGCAAAGTTAATCATTTGGTCTGTCAGTATTACCGATATACCGATATACTGTATGAATTTGGTCAGTGAGGAGCTACAGTTGGAGACAAGTCCTTAGAGAATGAGAGACAAATAAGTTGTAATGAGCAGACTGATGCGTTGGGCGATCAACCTGGGCAGGGTACGACAGCAGCCTGAGGATCTTCCCACTGTCAGTTAAGTAGTAGTGGTCTCCTAGCAGGAATTTTTTGAGACTGCCAGAACTCACAGAACTAGGAAATTTGGGCAAGGGAAAGCAGCAATGAGGCTCTGGTCTTCCGCACAAAAGGTTTATTCTGGTTGAGTTATAGTTGTTAAAAAGATGGGTAGCTGACAAATTGGTGAGACCATTCCATATATGAGTCCGTAGGCTATCAATAGCAGTGCGAAGGTGACCCAAGGTCGACTTCTGTTACTTAATACTACTTTACTGGCGGGCATCTCCAGTACTACTGACTGGTAAAAAACTGTTTCCGTCCGTACTATGTTGCAACTACGACGAGGGCAACGGAAGTGGCTGTCCTGGTCCAGGAGGTCTTCATTTAAATTACTGATCAACCGTAGCTAAGCTTCCAGTGTTCGCTGAAAACTGTGAGCTGGACTGGATTAGAATATATAGAGACCTCCTCGTTATCTGGCCGCTGTCGGTGCGTTTCTCAAGACGCAGTCCTGGCCGTACACTTAACGTGTTTTCGGCAGTCTGGAAATCCGCCACATAGATACCGTTACAAGTTCAAGGCTGCTGTGCCTTGCCCGAGCCAGCGAGCAAGCGGATGTGCTACGACTTCCCTCCGAAAATCTTGACTATGCGCGGCGATTACGACGAAATTAATAACATACGATTGCTACCTCAGTGCTGAAATAACAGGATGTGTAACGAGCCTATTTGTAAGTAGCCATATCAGATCGAGATACTAAAGTTCTGATAGTTCCATGTACACAGCGTTTTCATGTGATGTCAACCTGCATCAAGCACATAGACACATCGTTGTAGGCACTTAACGAACTTTGTTGTTGTTTGTTGTGGTCTTCAGTCCTGAGACTGGTTTGATGCAGCTCTCCATGCTACTCTATCCTGTGCTAGCTTCTTCATCTCCCAGTACCTACTGCAGCCTACATCCTTCTGAATCTGCTTAGTGTATTCATCTCTTGGTCTCCCTCTACGATTTTTACCCTCCACACTGCCTTCCAATACTAAATTGGTTATCCCTTGATGTCTCAGAACATGCCCTACCAACCGATACCTTCTTCTAGTCAAGTTGTGCCACAAACTCCTCTTCTCCCCAATCCTATTCAACACTTCGTCATTAGTTATGTGATCTACCCACCTAATCTTCAGCATCCTTCTGTAGCACCAAATTTCGAAAGCTTCTATTCTCTTCTTGTCCAAACTATTTATCGTCCATGTTTCACTTCCATACAGGGCTACACTCCATACAAATACTTTCAGAAAGGACTTCCTGACATTTAAATCTGTACTTGATGTTAACAAATTTCTCTTCTTCAGAAACGCTTTCCTTGCCATTGCCAGTCTACATTTTATATCCTCTCTACTTCGACCATCATCAGTTATTTTGTTCCCCAAATAACAAAACTCCTTTACTACTTTAAGTGTCTCATTTCTTAATCTAATTCCCTCAGCATCACCCGACTTAATTCGACTTTATTTCATTATCCTCGTTTTGCTTTTGTTGATCTTCATCTTATATCCTCCCTTCAAGACACTGTCCATTCCGTTCAACTACTCTTGCAAGTCCAGCCCGCATCTCGTGGTCGTGCGGTAGCGTTCTCGCTTCCCACGCCCGGGTTCCCGGGTTCGATTCCCGGCGGGGTTAGGGATTTTCTCTGCCTCGTGATGGCTGGGTGTTGTGTGCTGTCCTTAGGTTAGTTAGGTTTAAGTAGTTCTAAGTTCTAGGGGACTGATGACCATAGATGTTAAGTCCCATAGTGCTCAGAGCCATTTTGAATCTTGCAAGTCCTTTGCTGTCTCTGACAGAATTACAATGTCATCGGCGAACCTTAAAGTTTTTATTTCTTCTCCATGGATTTTAATACCTACTCCGAATTTTTCTTTTGTTTCCTTTACTGCTTGCTCAGTATACAGATTGAATAACATCGGGGAAAGGCTACAACCCTGTCTCACTCCCTTCCCAACCACTGCTTCCCTTTCATGTCCCTCGACTCTTATAACTGCCATCTGGTTTCTGTACAAATTGTAAATAGCCTTGCGCTCCCTGTATTTTACTCCTGCTACCTTCAGAATTTGAAATAGAGTATTCCAGTCAACATTGTCAAAAGCTTTCTCTAAGTCTACAAATGCTAGAAACGTAGGTTTGCCTTTTCTTAATCTCCCTTCTAAGATAAGTCGTAGGGTCTGTACAGCCTCACGTGTTCCCATATTTCTACGGAATCCAAACTGATCTTCTCCGAGGTCGGCTTCTACCAGTTTTTCCATTCGTCTGTAAAGAATTCGCGTTAGTATTTTGCAGCCGCGACTTATTAAACTGATAGTTCGGTAATTTTCACATCTGTCAACACCTGCTTTCTTTGGGATAGGAATTATTACATTCTTCTTGAACTCTCAGGGTATTTCGCCTATCTCATATATTTTGCTCACCAGATGGTAGAGTTTTGTCAGGACTGGCTCTCCCAAGGCTGTCAGTAGTTCTAATGGAATGTTGTCTACTCCCGGGGCCTTGTTTCGACTTAGGTCTTTCAATGCTCTATCAAACTCTTCACGCGGTATCATATCTCCCATTTCATCTTCATCTACATCCTCTTCCCTATCTATAACATTGCCCTCAAGTACATCGCCCTTGTGTAGTCCCTCTATATACTCCTTCCACCTTTCTGCTTTCCCTTCTTTGCTTAGAACTGGGTTTCCATCTGAGCTCTTGATATTCATACAAGTGGTTCTCTTTTCTCCAAAGGTCTCTTTAATTTTCCTGTGGGCAGTATCTATCTTACCCCTAGTTAAATAAGCCTCTACATCCTTATATTTGTCCTCTAGCCATGCCTGCTTAGCCATTTTGCACTTCCTGTCGATCTGATTTTTGAGACGTTTGTATTCCTTTTTGCCTGCTTCATTTACTGCATTTTTATATTTTCTCCTTTCATCAATTAAATTCAGTATTTCTTCTGTTTCTACTAGCCCTCGTCTTTTTACCTACTTGATCCTCTGCTTCCTTCACTACTTCATCCCTCAAAGATACCCATTTTTCTTCTACTGTATTTCTTTCCCCCATTCTTGTCAATTGTTCCCTTATGCTCTCCCTGAAACTCTGTACAACCTCTGGTTTAGTCATTTTCTCCAGCTCCCCTCTCCTTAAATTCCCACCTTTTTGCAGTTTCTTCAGTTTTAATCTACAGTTCATAACCAACAGATTGTGGTCAGAGTCCACATCTGCCCCTGGAAATGTCTTATACAATTTAAAACCTGGTTCTTAAATCTCTGTCTTACCATTATATAATCTATCTGAAACCTGTCAGTATCTCCAGGCTTCTTCCATGTATACAACCTCCTTATATGATTCCTGAACCTAAAAAAAAAGAAGAAGAAAAAGAAATCAGTGTCAGGCCTCCGGCCCTTATGTGTCTATATCGTTTACGTGTTTTCAAGAATGACATGGAGAGGCAGTGTGTCAAATGGCGTCCAGAAGGGCGGGTGACAGTGAGAAATATTTTTTCAGTTGATGTTCCTTTGCTTTTGGCGAATGGAGCTTGTTGGGAGCACACAATGGAGAGAGCTGTTTGCCACCTGTCTGCGTCCGCCTTATCGCGTACAGTTTATTCGCTGTCATCCGTCGCCACAGATAGTCCCCTGCGCTGCCGATGTGGATGCGTTACGGTCTGCGCCGTTAGCGGTATTTCATGTTGGTTGTTCAGTGCTATGCCAGTTCGTCATTTTACGATCGTCATATGGAACACATTTGGCAGCTTTCGTCAGATCTGCGGCCGTTGATGGCACTGCTGCAGAAGCGAGTAAGAACATGTATTTCGCTGAAGCCCATATATAGCCTGGAGTGCAAAGTTGTGTTTCACATTGTACAAGCCAGACAGCTGCTTTGAGACCTCCGCTGTTACAACAGGGGTGGACTTGTATTTGCCAAAATGGCTCGACTTTCTGTCCTTAATTTTTCTGAATTATACTTGTCACAACGGTGGAGCTGTCGACCACGATACCGGCAAGACATAAGTGTCCTTACTCCGTCCTTCAAATGAGAATGCTTCTTCCCTTCACATTAAGACGCTTAAAAAAAATCCGCTTCCAATTAACTAATCACACTACTTCCGAAGAAATGTATAGCCTGCCATCTCATGTATCCCTACCGAATTATTGTAGGGTCACTCGTCCTGTACGAATCACTATTATTAGTAGATGTGTCTATAGGCTAATTGTTTTGCTTTAGCCAGACCTGGGTGCCAGCTCGTCCCTTCAAAAAGGAGATGTTCGATGACTTTCCCGTCTGTTCAGTTCGTCTAGTCTTTAAGACACTCCCTTAATAAAGAAGTGAGGAAAATATGAGTCTGCAAAACAAACTGCAGTCAGGGAGCAACTAAATCTATGAAATTGTGAGAGAAAACAGTGGTAATGTGAACAACCGTTTTGATTGCTGGACTTCAACAAGTACTTATTCCGTCATGAGCTATACCTACACACAAAGCTGTTACTTGTCGGCTGTGAAATGCAGGGTTTGATAAGAAAATGAAGATTGTTCAGTTTAGAGTGTGCAGTCAACTTTGGATCATAATAGTATAGGGGAACTACAGTGACCTACGGGAGAAATAAGGTTTTTCTTTCGCATCACAGTAGCAATCTATTTACTGACTGACGAATTATCGTAGGAAAATATTATGAAATTTAAGTAAAACTTTTTGTCACTGCTTTGTGAAACCTGTACATATTGGGACTAGTACAAATAAAAAAGCATTGTCTCATTTCGAGCATCTTTCGTGTATCTGTAACTGCTGTGCTCTTCCAGAAAAAAAGGGAAAATATTAACGTCTTTCTTCATTCTGCAGTGCCGGGAAGCGCTTGGAAGGCTCCCACGAACGATTTGTAAGCAATCTACTTTGTAGACTGACGGCATATTCTCAATATCCTACTACCAGTGAACACAAGTATGTCATTTGCCTTACCTACAACTGAGTATGTGTGATCATTTCATTTTGCACCTCCACAAATGCAATTGTTTGAGATGCATGCTTCCAGTTGTGACTCACCGATGCTGTAGTCATGGGATATTACGTTCTCTGAGCGGATAACTGAACTTTTTTTTCAGATAATGGTTCTTTATAGATAACTGAATCATGTGCAAAAACTCTGAGGTTAGAATTAATATTTTTTGTCGGGTCATTGATATATAACACGAAAAACAAGGGCTCATGCCCAATATGAGATTGTGCTCAGTGTCTAATGACCTCGTCGTCGAATATATGTTAAATCCTGGGCTACCTTCCATCTCTTCTTCATTTCGTCTAACAATACTGAAGTGTCAGTAGCGCTTAACTCCGTACCTGCCTGCGCCCGTACTACACTTACTAGCCATGAATTAGCTGATAACAAATAGGATAGACTACTCGCTGTGATCGTAATTACGGTGGTAAAGAAGGGTTTAGCAAGTTTTTCTTCTCCCGTCGTGACCTGTCTGTCTTCTCCGCTGCACTGCAGCTGGTGTCCAATGCGCTCTCTGACCTGTAGGAAGGATCGTCCGCTATCTTCCATCTCCGCCCCCTCCCCAACCCACGCCCCCGCCAGTTCCCCTCCCGTTACACCACATTTGGAGGGACGGCGACAGTCGCAAATGTTACCGTGTCTCGCGGGATGAGGTCCATATTTCACGTGCTATAATCTCTGCGTGCGAGCCGCCGCCAATGAGGCTTTCATATTCAGCCGGAGCTCAACCCCGTTTTTATTTTTCTGTCTTTTTTTATCATCTTTCTTTTTTGCGCCCCCAATGTATTATTCGCCGTGAAAAGTGTGACAGCCAGCATTACTCGTTAGGGCTGGCCTCTTTTGCAGTTCCCCCTGCGCCCTTCCCACGTGTGCCGCATAGCCGTCCGCCATAATGCACTTGCATCACGGCTGAACGTGCAACGCGTTGCCATTCCCTGAGCATTCATAGAAGCTTCGCCACTCGCACTGCATTCATAAGCCACCAAAGGGTGGTGTTGTTTTTCTGTAAGAGGCAGCTGGTTGTTCTGTCAGCTTCTCACGGCTGCGAAGACTTATCCACGTTGCGACTATCCGAAATGTAAATAAAATTTTTGCTTTTTGTTAGTTTATCCAGTTTCATTTCTTATTTCGGTGTAATCTGTAACCAACATGCAGATGACACACTCTCATTCCCTTCTCGAGGAGCATTTTATTTAATCTGCTCATTTATTCTAGATTTAAGACAGCATTAGAAATACTTTAACGGGACTATATACCAGTGATTTCAGAATTTAACTGTGCAGGCCTGTGTTTAGTTTCTCATAGTGCATGCTGGTATGGCCTGATTGTGGGGCTCGATTCATAATTGGTTCGAGCTTTGTAATTTCGCGTGCATGTATTTGGTTGAGAACACCACTGTATAGAAGTGAAACACGGATTGTGGGAAAACCGGAAGGGAACCTAAGCGTATGTGTTGTGGTGTTACAGAAGGGTGTGATCTCCCAGATTTTCTCCGCGTTTTAATGGTGTACTTCCGGGCGTGCAGCCATTGTAATAATATTTCAAAGATAGCACCAGCTGTCGTCTTCAAGTCCAGCGGATCTGCTGTTATGTACTCGCTGCCAGGTTGGAGTGCAGGCAGCGAATACACACAACACCAGAACTCTCAGCGCCTGAAGAAGACAACCGGTCGTTTGGCGATATATTATGAATAAAGTAACAAGAAGTTATGGTACACATAAAAGTACACCATTATATTAGGATGCTAAGAAGTTGGTAGAGTGATAAGAATTATTAAAGGTTCTCCACAGAATGAACGAAGAAAGGAATACGTCAAAACAACAAACAGAAGAAAAAAGACGTACTCTGATGGCTTAATGCGCAGTAGTGCAGTATGCAGGGCCGGGAGGTGATGTAGATGCGAATCGGATCCTCGCGTGGCGAGTTGCCTGAAGATGACGAGTAGGAAACTCGACGAAACTTTGATTATCCGAGAAGATTTTATCAAAGAAATTTACTGAGATAAAAAAGCAATTTCCGGATACAAAAGCAATTAAAATACGATAATGCACAGAACAAAGCTTAAACGACTCACAGGCAGATGACGCAAACGATTTCGTCCCAAGGTTAAGAGCGACTGTGGCAAGAGGAAGGTCATATTGCCACAAAGTTAAATAACATTAATAGCCCAGTTTGTGAAAACAGCAGTTTGCTTACAATATTCAGCGCAAATACTAGGCAAGAAACACTAAGAAAAGAGGCAGGGGGCACTAAGAAAAGTAACAGGAGGATAGGACATTTGTTCAAAACACTAGGAATAGTCTTCAAGGCATTGAGAGCTGTAGAGAGTGAAGACTGACACAGGCCATTTGCATGGTAGGAGCTCAGTTCAGACATAGACGTCCAATGACACCACACCCCTTGCGAGATTCAGACCAACTTCCGGAGTTTGTGGCGTTACCTCCTGTCTCTCAGTGAAATATTCACTCAGAAGGTTTTTCATAGGGGCTAAATTAATTCCTAAGTAAGGAGATATGTGATTTTGTCTTCTAAACGGTCCCGACATGGAGCCAACACATGTTAATGAGGGACAATCCCTTTAGATAGCATCGTGAAGTGGAGCCCATTGAAACATTAGCTTATTAAGCTCCATTGTCGGAACGTTTTATTTTAACTGGGATTGCATTAGGCTTGTGAGAAAGCTGTACGGCGTCATTTTTGGAAAGCGGTAACCGATCAGACCTACGCAATTGTCACAATAAAATGTTACGTACAGCTGGGGAAAAGGGCGGATAAAATACCTGAGAGGGGCTCTGACTTTGTACTGTAAAGCAGTTAACGAAAGAACGCGGATAGTGTTCGGTCGTCCGACTCCGTACAATCCGTCGCCAGCCTGTCCTACTTATTCACTGAAACGTACTTGAAAGACACAATATAAATTCATCAAATGAAATGGAACCAGGATGGTTATCCTTGCGAAATAATGAACGTGACTAGTTATGGCGAAATAGACAATTATTAAGTGAGCAAAATCACAAGCTACCAACATGGAAAGACACGAAAGTGTGAAGACAAGGGAAATAGTATCTATTTTCCTTTTCCTCGCCGACATTGCGTTAACTTACGTTACACTTCAGGAAAACCCTCCCAGTGTAAATGTTCATTGGGATTACAAAAGTGTTCACTGATTTACAGACAACTACACTTTCTATCACATTTATTTGGCGATGCTTCACTGACCTTTCCAAAATAGATCACCACGGACATTAATTAGATAATAAGAATGAAAGGAAATATTTCAAGCTGAGTACCTGATATTAGGTTAATTTTCTTTGTTGCAGGCATTGTCCTACTTTACTCCCATTTAAAGGTAGCCGCTATTCTTATCAGCAAGTGGAAAGTGTTCAAGTCTATCAGCATTTCGTTAGGAGCACCTAACGACGATCTTTTCCTGTAAACAAAAGCAACTTGAGCGAACGATCTCGCAGTGCTGCTGATCCTTAAAAATTGTTTCTGTATAATTTAAGCATGAGAGGTCGTGAAACTTCCTGGCAGATTAAAACTGTGTGCCGGACCGAGACTCGAACTCGGGACCTTTGCCTTTCGCGGGCAAGTGCTTTACAAACTGAGTAAAGCTGTGAGGACGGGGCGTGAGGCGTGGTTGGCGTGCTCAGTTGTAGAGCACTTGCCAGGGAAAGGAAAAAGTCCCGAGTTCGAGCCTCGGTCCTGCACACAGTTTTAGTCTGCCAGGAAGTTTCATATCAGCGCACACTCCGCTGCAGAGTGAAAATCTCATTCTGGAAGAGAGGTCCTATTACTCTTCCCTGGATCAAATCTGAAGTTAATTTTGTTTCTGTAGCTCATTCGCGTCCAGTGTAACGTACTGGCTTATATGAATCAAAAGTTCATCGAGCGAACCGCATTTTGTTGAAGACATTCCGTATGACACTTGTTGGTTAGATATCAGCAGCGTGGTACAGGGATAGCTTTCGCAGAAGGATGAAGTCCAGTTTGTTAACGACTGTATCGCTCGTCCAGAATACGAATCTCCTGGCTAGAGGCACTACCCACCCGGCACGGAGGTCCCGCTGCGCAAGAGCCTGTTAGCGCCGTGGAGGCGGCGACTTGGAACAACGGATCTGGAATTAGCGCCGTGGCAGCCGGACTCGGTACGCGCCGCGCAGCAGCAGCACCAGCAGCAGCAACAACAGCTCGCGAGCCGTGGGAATGGCGCCAGGAGGGCCATGTTTGTTTGCAGGGGTCGCTCACTGATAACCAGCCGCGTGCCGATACCTGCTGTCGCTTCTTCCAGGAACACCTCGTCCGCGCCGTGCCTGCAGCACTCGTGTGCGAGACACAGTTATCGCACAAAACTCCATAAGGACCTCACATTCGCTGGCGTTTTTAATGGTTTCTGCCGGCCTTCACTGGTCCACTGTCCCTTACAGGGACAAAAAATTGTCCTCCTACTGAAATGGATGTAATCGTAATTTCTATCCGTCGTTACGGGAATGTCCGTATGGGCCAGCTGTATACCGCATTACGTTATTTCAACCGTCTCTTTCGTTGATGTTTAACTGGAATGTTCCTCTCGTTGCCGCAGCCAGCATCAGCTCACTCTTGGCGGTTTGCGACGAGTGACACAAATCACGCAACGTACTGCGCTATACAGGGTGGCTCATTGATCGTGACCGGGCCAAATATCTCACGAAATAAGCATAAAACGAAAAAACTACAAAGAACGAAACTTGTCTAACTTGAAGGGGGAAACCAGATGGCGCTATGGTTCGCCCGCTAGATGGCGCTGCCATAGGTCAAACGGATATCAACTGCGTTTTTTAAAATAGGAACCCCCATTTTTATTACATACTCGCATATATACGTAAAGAAATATGAATGTTTTAGTTGGGCCACTTTTTTCGCTTTGTGATAGATGGCGCTGTAATAGTCACAAACACATGGCTCACAATTTTAGACGAACAGTTAGTAACGGGTAGGCTTTTTAAATTAAAATACAGAGCGTAGGTACCTTTGAACATTTTATTTCGGTTGTTCCAATGTGATACATGTACCTTTCTGAACTTATTTCTGAGAACGCATGCTGTTACAACGTCATTACCGGAAAGTATCACATTAATGCAATAAATGCTCAAAATGATGTCCGTCACCTCAATGCATTTGGCAATACGTGTAACGAAATTCCTGTCAACAGCGAGTAGTTTGCCTTCCGTAATGTTCGCACATGCATTGACAATGCGGTGACGCATGTTGTCAGGCGTTGTCGATGGATCACGATAGCAAATAAAAAAATGGTTCAGATGGCTCTGAGCACTATGGGACTTAACTTCTGAGGTCATCAGTCCCCTAGAACTTAGAACAACTTAAACCTAACTAACCTAAGGACATCACACACATCCATGCCCGAGGCAGGATTCGAACCTGCGACCGTAGCGGTCGTGCGGTTCCAGACTGTAGCGTCTAGTACCGCTCGGCCACTCTGGCCGGCATAGCAAATAACCTTCAACTTTCAGGGGATGTCAGATCTGGTGAATGTGCAGGCCATGGTGCTTCGACGACCAATCCACCTGTCATGAAATATGCCATTCTGTCATGCAGTGAAACATCTTGTAGTAACATCGGTAAAACATTACGTAGGAAATCAGCATACATTGCACCACTTAGATTGCCATCGATAAAATGGGGGCCGATTATCCTTCCTCCCACAATGCTGCACCATACATTAACCCGCCAAGATCGCTGATGCTCCACTTGTCGCAGCCATCGCAGATTTTCCGTTGCCCAATAGTGCATATTGTGCCGGTTTACGTTACCGCTATTGATGAATGACGCTTCGTCGCTAAATAGAACGAGTGCAAAAAATCTGTCATCGTCCTGTAATTTCTCTTGTGCCTAGTGGCAGAACTGTACACGACGTTCAAAGTCGTCGCCATGCAATTCCTGGTGCATATAAATATGGTACGGGTGCAATAGATGTTGATGTAGCATTCTCAACACCGACGTTTTTGAGATTCCCGATTCTCACGCAATTTGTCTGTTACTGATGTGCGGATTAGCCGGGACAGCAGCTAAAACACCTACTTGGGCATCATCATTTGTTGCAGGTCGTGGTTGACGTTTCTCATGTGGCTGAACACTTCCTGTTTCCTTAAATAACGTAACTATCCGACGAACGGTCCGGACACTTGGATGATGTCGTCCAGGATACCGAGCAGCATACATAGCACACGCCCGTTGGGTATTTTGATCACAATAGCCATACATCAACACGACAACGACCTTTTCCGCAATTGGTAAACGGTCCATTTTAACACGCGTAATGTACCACGAAGCAAATACCGTCCGCACTGACTGTATGTTCGTGATACCACGTACTTATACGTTTGTGACAATTACAGCGCCATCTGTGACAAAGCGAAAAAGTGGTACAACTAAAACATTCACATTTCTTTACGTACTACACGAATATGTAATAAAAATTGAGGTTCCTGTTTAAAAAAACGCAGTTGATATCCGTTTGACCTATGGCAGCGCGATCTAGCAGGCCAACCATAGCGCCATCTGGTTTCCCCCTTCAAGCTAGACGAGTTTCGTTCTTTGTACTTTTTCGTTTGATGCTTATTTCATGAGATATCAATGGACCACCCTGTAGATTTAATCAGAATCATCTGTTGGCAGACCCAGATTACGCTGTACACTGCTGCTCATGTAAATACATCTACATAAATAAGAATATAAATGTTAGTTTTTGTCCAATTTTCACAGCCAAACACAGATAAATTTGGTATAAAATTCACAAGTGTGACGTCTCCTCCCCCCCCCCCCCAAAAAAAACAGAAAAAAAATCAATCGCTTGAAAATAATGAGGGTAAGGAAGAAAAATTTAAGTAGTGATTTGGTGGAAGACTGAAATTTTTGATGAACAGTAGCTGCTGCTACGTAAATGGTCAAAATGTTCATTTCTTCAAGGCCTAGTTGTTTTACTCATAATAAATTACGTTGGTCTGATATTTAACTGATAACTTCGTATCAAGGAACCTACTAAAATTAGGAAATTTCGGGAAGAGCACGCCTGGAAAGCGAATGAGGTGTCAAAAAGTTCCTGGCTTCAAAGCTTGGCTATTTGATTTTTGATAAAGCTTCTTGCGAAACGAGTACTATATTCAGATCATTTCAAGACAGCTAGGAAAGCGAATGATGTGTCAGTAAGACCGTGCTTTTTGAACAAAAGTTGAAAAGAAGAAAACTTTCGAAAAAAACGGTCAAATGTTTTGTGAAATAATTTGTCTAAAATTATGAAATAAAATACATTAGAGAAACGCTTGACGGTCCTTTTAATGACGCTCGAAATCGTGTACAGCAAACGAGGTGCGTCAAATACTTCTCTAATCCTCTGTTATTTCTTACTTTTAAGTAAAAGATGTGACGGATTTTTTCATATATCTTTTTTAATTTAGCAAAGTGTCTGTTTCACAACTAAACGACCTTCACTGTTCTGTTAAAAATTACCGTTAATCCAACTGCTAAAGCCGTTTTAACTGACGTGTTTGCTCGATGCATATCTGACATGCGATACTTTCCTCAAGCCCGCAGTATCGTGTTTCCTGGTCTACTTAAGAACTTCATTTCAACTTTTTTTTTGTTGAGGCAACGAAAGGAGAAAGAATTCTTTTAATGCTGAAAATTATCTTTGTTGCTGGAGGTGAACGGCGCGCAGTTAGTGTAACGTGATGTGACTGACAAAGAGCTTTTATCGGCAGCCTGCTCAGATCGCGGAGCGCGTAACGCAGCCTGCTTCTTGACGCTAATAAGTCTCTGTCTTCGCCAAGTGGCGTCCAGAGAAAGGCCCCCGATTGCCGCCATAATTTTACGCATTTGTGCGTTGACTACGTATTATCCTTTGCCGAGGGACGATTGCTAAAATTCTTTTGCCGTTAATCATCGCATAATTAGATCCTTGGACAGAGCTCGCCGTCTTTGTGACATCAAAGTAGAACTTGCGAATAAATTAAACAACAAAGCTACTAGATAATTAGCTTTGTAATAAAACACGACGCTCTGTTCGTAAATTATTTGAGCTGGACTAATACTCCCTGCTGCTGAGTAGACGGAAGTTCACTTTAATCTTTATGCTCAAAGAGAGGATTTTTTTTCCTCTGCTAATTAAATACAAACCTCGCGGGATGATTCTGCAAGCACGAGCATTTATTGAGGATACGTTGTGCTCCAGTAGAGAAAGTTCACATCGTTGTGCTCAGTGTTTTTATCAGACTGTGATTGCCTTATCAGAAAACGTCGTATAAACTGTACTTTTGCTGAGGAGCGGTTTGTGGCTCATCGGTTCGTCATGTCCCAATACAATTCCAACATCACAAGTGTAGCGTGTTGAAAAGTAGCGTTTTTTAAAAAAATCAAAGATTTTTGCGTAGAAATCTAATGATTTATCGTATGTTACGTGATTACGTAGAGACATTTGGAGTTTGTAGTCCTCTTATTCTTATTGTTATTCTTATTCTTCTTCACTTCATATGCTATGCAAATTGCTTGTTACGGCATTCCATCTCTTGTATGATCTTCTTCATTTCATCTTCCATTGCATTTGTAATTGATTTGGTTTTACGGGAATCTTTCCCCACCCAAACAGTGTACGTATTGCTTCCATTTCCTCCTATTTCCCTTTGTTTATTTCTTTAAGATATATACTGCTAAATCATAATTTCTTTTACGATCTCCGTTATACATCCTTCCCCTCTTCATTTCGTTTCTTAAGCCGTTTTCCACTTTGTTGCTGTCTTGTAGCTGCCCATGCTTAACTTCCATATGTAAGGGTTGATACTGCTTGTTTTTACTGTAGATATTTAAAACTTTTCTCTTGCTCTGAGATTTTATTATTCAGTACTGTTTTGGATTTTACTGATCACTTTCGATTTATCTGCAGGCAATGTTACATTGTAATCTGAGTTACTGCTGCAACTTATAGACTCCCATCAGAAGATCATCTTCATTCTCTGCGATCAGTGTAGGTCCTCTGCATATAAAATATATTTAATCTAGTTTCAGGATCTAAATATACTCCTTTTTTATTCAACTTCTTCTCTTTACTGATCACTTCATCTGTGTGTATATTGAAGAGTGTTGGAGAAATACAGCATCCTTGTCCTACTCCTTTGTTTATGTTTATTGGCTTTTTGACTTAGCCATTTCTATAACAATTTCGGTGTTTCTTGTTTTATTATTAAATAAGAATTTTCCTAAAAACAGGTACGGAAAGAAAACTTTAATAGTTTGCTTTCATTTATAAATCAATTCTTTTTATTTCCCTGCGTCTACCAAAAAGTAGAGTTTTCACTATCGCACATATTTTACATATACAAAAATCAGGTAAAAATTAGAAGCTCTGATCCACAAGTCAACGTGTTAGTTTTTAGCTTCTACCACTCAATAAGAGCAATATAAATAAATGGGTATACAAGGAATTGATACACCAAATGTTGCTCTGTGTGAATAATTGTCACTCGTCATCGTTATCAAAGAAATCTTATCTCAGCTACGGCCGTTTCAAGGCTGTCACGCTCGTTAAACTAGCACCTGAGTACGAGTATCAACGGACTGAGGAAACTATCGGATAGATTCACAGAGCTTACAACACGAGACGTCACAAGGAGGAGCTATTAGGAAGACTCTTGCGTCAGCAAGACAAACACTGCAGGAATTTACAGAGAAAGGAACTCGGAGAGGCCACATCTCGCAATTCAAACGAGTGAGAACAGGCAGTGTTAGCGGGGGAAAGTGTTAAGTGATAGATAACTGCCCTGAGAATCATCTTCTGGGGAGCGTGAAAGGATGTACTCATTACGTGGGAGATTCCAGTAGGTGACGGGACCCTGCTTCGCATTAAAATCAGGTGCACGCCAGCTGATAAGAGAGAACTCCTGTTGTTCAGTTGTAACCACATAAGAATGGCGTAAGGGCGAAGGCCGGCCGTGCAGAAATTTTTGCTGCCACTTGTGTCTTGATTAAATAAAAAGATATTACTTACAATTGGGGCTGCCCCGTATAAAAAACTGAACAGGATAAGAAACATCTGATTATCTACGGGGAAATTTTATTTATATTTGCTCATTCGTCATGTAGAGTTTCTTAGCAGTCATGTTGGAGACGAGTAGGAGCTAGCGAGGATCGGACTCTCGCGCCGCCCATTCCTCTCTGATGCCGCAGTATTTTTTCTCCTTCTCTCATCGTGCAAGATGAATAACCGGTAACTAGCGTCGGATTTGTGACAAAAACTGTGTGGACTAAATTTTTTATTTATGTTTATCTCATTGCTTGGAAGTTTACTGGTCCATTCCTTATACGATCTCTTTATTCTTGATGAATCTAGTATTACATTGAAGATAATCTCCACAACAGCTACCAGTTCTTAATTATTCAACCAGCGTAATCTAGGCGAAGAGGTAGCCTATACACATTATACGTACAGATCGCGTCTTTTTTTTTCTTTTTTTTCCAGCTCCGGTTTCGATACCAGGCCGGTTCGCATTTTATCCGCTCGCTGACTGGGTGTTATGTTGTTCTCATCAACGGCGCGCAAGTCGCCAAACTGACGTAAAATAAAATACCTGCACCAGGCGGCCGAACTACCTTAGATGGGTTCTTCTGGCCAATATTACCATACGATCACTTTGTTTCCAGTGCATTATTGTTTTACTTTGTGATCGAGGGCTATCCGAATTTCGCCCAAACAAGCTAGTGCCCTGTTAAGTTGTAGCCGTTCCGTACGGAGCACAAGCTCGAAATAGGGAACGATAGTTAAGGAAATCGTTTGATGACAATCAGTTTGGTTTTAGGAAATCTGTAGGCCCCACAGAGGCAGTTCTGACGTTGCGCAGGATAATGGATGCGAGACTTATGAAAAATCGGCACGTTTACAGGTTATTTAGACCTAGAAAAAGTGCTCGACAATGTAAAATGGTGCGAGATTTTTGAAATTCTTGGAAAGATTGGTGTACAAGAACCAAGTGGGAAAAAGGAAAATGGTAGACCAAGGACGAAGTACTCGGATTAGAAAGAGTATAAGACAAAGATGTATTCTGTTGCCCCTCCTGTTCAACCAGACATTGAAGAACAAATGACGGAAATAAAAGAAGGGATCAGGAATGGGAATGAAATTCGGGCTGAAATGATATCGATAATAAGATTCGCTGATGGCATTTCTACCCACAGTGAAAATGAGAAGGAATTGCAGGACCTGTTTGAGGTGTGCTATGAAAGAATGTTGAAAATTGGTAGACTGACAAGAGCTGAGAAAGGTCTCCACAGACTCTAAGAGGAAAGGATTGTATGGAAAATATTGACAAAAAGAAGGAACAGGATGAAAGGCTGTGTGTTCTGAAATCAATGAATACATTCCATGATACTTGTGAGAAGCGTGTAGAAGGTAGAAACGGTAGGGAGATGCAGGGGTTGGAATATACGCAACAGTTAATCGAAGATGTTGGATGTAACTGCTACTACGAAATGAAGAGGTTAGCACAGGAGAGAAATTCGCGGCAGGCGGCATTAAATCATACAGAAGACAAATGACGCAAAAAAGATGGCTCAGAGGAACCATACCGGAATTTGCCTTAAGTGATTTAGGGAAACGTAAATATGGGAAGCTGGACGGGGAACTGAACCCTGGTCGTAGCGAAGGAGAGAAAAGGACATAGACGAGGTAGCTATATGAAAGTATTTAATGATAACTGCGGGAAGCCCTACAGATGATGTGATGCTTATTACGTAAACAGAACAAGAAGAAAGACCGGTCTTCCGCTGATTCTCCCATCCTTAAAGCTTTTTGTATGTCCATCCTTGTCATTGGAGGTCACTTACAGCCGTCCTTATGATGTCATTTATTATATGGCTGCCAGTTTCGGTGCTTCAGTGCACCATCCTCAGGCCTTATCTGACGCTGAGGGGGCTAACACCATCCGTATACACGATGCATCAGTGGCCAACATCTATAACTGGTTTTCGCAGACCACCTGTAACAGCGATGTTGTCTCTCCAGCTGTCAGCTATCAACTCGTATATTTCCTTGAAGCCTTCCTCACACGGGAGGAGTTTAGTAACGTTGTCGTGGAGCTGTACGAGTTTTGTGGCGCCTGTTATTTTACGTTGAGGAGGCGTTGCCGCATGTGAAACACAAAATAATTTCTGCATTGTTTTAGCGACGTGCTATGAAACGTTGAAGCAATAAGAGACGAGAACGGTCTCTACGTCACAAACAGAACTTCGCCGTCGCCATACTGGGTTTCGTCGTTTTCATTTGAAGACCTTATTTATTGGTTTTTATTTGCTGCTAATATATGCTGTTTGAGATAATCAGCACATTGTGGGTCTCTCTAAAACCCGCCATTAATTGTGTATGGTTTGTTATAATGAAATGAAGGGAAACGTCATATTGGTAGTTAAAGAATTATTGTTAGTTGCTTATTGTGAAAGTATCCCGTCCAAGGCAACGGAACATGGTGGATCCATAAAAATCGCATTGTTCTTTGTACAGTCTGTTTTAGTTAAATGTCTGTTAGTAACATATATACGACTAAAGCTTTCAGGAGATGGTACGATACAAAGTATGATCGTATATCATTCGTAGTCGGTGCAGCGTAATGATTAGGGACGCAGAATTGTGAAGTGATGCGGCTGATGTGTCGGTGGTATATTATTAACATTCGTGTTTTGTAATAGGTTCTGATACTTTCTTATTCGTTTAATAAAAGTACATTCTATAATATTCGATCTTATGTAAATATAAGTGCGCTCTCTCTTAGGAGTGAATTTATCTGACTGGTTTTCTCTACAGGATAGCTTGCACTACTTGCAGTAAGAAAATTTGCACTTTCTTGTTTCAAGTTTTATATTTCACATGTCGTAACGATTCTGCTACTGGATAGGAAAATTCATCAAGTAAGAATGACGGTATGGTTTTACTAGAAAGTGAGAATGATGAAATAACTTTTAACTTATTTGGAGAACTATTATAAATTTGTAGCGCAGTATTTTTAATGGGACTTTTACAAGCCGATGTCCTTATTGACTGGACCCTGTTCTCTCCTTTTTGCCTTATAATGTGTTCATGGTTACTGAAGTCTTTTTTTACGTACACTACAGACAGAACAACATCGCTAGCGTATAGACAAGGGAGGAAAGGAAATGTGCGTTTTAATAGAGCTAAGGTAGGAATTTTTAAGCCCCAGTGTGACATGCCAGCGAGGTACAACCAACAACTGCCACTAGAATACGCTGCGTTCGCATATATCGCGTTGAAGCACACGTACTATATACCATACGCACAAGTCGCATCGCTTCCGAGCGTTCCGAGCACATTGAGTTCGACACGCTCATCGTTGACGTTGGAAAGCAAGGTCAGGGTGACGACGTCTTGGCACGGATGGACAACCGACAGACCGAGGGGCGGATTCGGCCCGGTATTTGTTTCTGTCCGGCCCGCGGAAGAAATTCGTGGGAGAAACAGCGAGACGCTCACATTGTACTCCACCTGGGAAATATTTTCCGATGCTTTCACCGACCTTCGCGTCGCCTTGGGTTTTCAGCACATGACGCAGATCAGTGAAAATTTTGCTTACTCCGTACATGGAAAATACTATTTCGCCGCCGCTGGATTTGAACATCAAAGAGAAACTCATTTCCAGTCTGGGCGCCGTGTTATGGTCCACGTTCTCATACGCGTGCGGAGACTGCGGGAAACAATTCATTACCTTCAAGGGATGTGGAGAGAAGTACTTTCACCTCTCGATCAGTGTTAACAAAACACACACACACACACACACACACACGCACACACACACACACAAATGGTTCAATTGGCTCTGAGCTCTATGGGACTTAACAGCTGAGGTAATCAATTCCCTAGAACTTAGAACTACTTAAACCTAACTAACCTAAGGTCATCACACACATCCATGCCCGAGGCAGGATTCGAACCTGCGACCGTAGCTGTCGCGCGGTTCCGGACTGAAGCCCCTAGAACCGCTCGGCCACACAACACACACACACGCATTACATACTGTTTACTGACTTCTGTGCTACAAATTCGTAGATAGCTACTGTAGGTAGTGACAATAGCACGAAAATTGCCGACTCCTTGCGAAATATGCCATTTTGAACAGTGAAACAAGCGATACCGGTATTTGTTTGGTCTTGGTTGTAACAGGTGCTTTTATTATTTTTACTAATAACCGGGTAAAAAGACCGAAGGGTCAACTAGCAACAGCATCAGTGATAAAATTTTTGGTTTTCAGTTAAATCTTTCTTTAAAAGCCGTTTAATTTTGAAGCCATTTTAACTATTTTTCGACCGTGACTGGCCCAAGAAATTTTCTAAAGCTTTTTTTTTAAATTACCGCTACCAGTCACAAACTTTGTCAACTATTGTATTACTTATTTATGTAGCGACATGTTTCGAGGGTTATACCTCAGGCTAAATGGCATTGTAATTCGAAAATTTCAGTTACTTTGAAATATTGTATTATTATAAAAAAAGGTGAGAAATAATCAGTGCTGTTTTAATAACAATGTTGAAAGAATCTGGTGACAAATATATGACATAAAAATTGCCGTCATTCCTACTCCATAGACATTAATGTCACGGAGGCTATAGGTTTGACTTTATTTTCCAGGAGCGCTGCTGTCAAATCTCGTGACGAGGTGGCCCGCGATCTTGTGTACGGCAAGGCCTTTGGGTCATCAGAGGTTGCCTATGCCTGGCTTAAGGCATGAAACTTCAGTACTTATGTGAGAGACTTGAGTCTCACGAGGAGACCTTACGAATTGGCTCCTCTGATTTTCTCAGGAACTGAGGATCAGCGACGGACATCAGTTTCCTAAGGCAGTACGATGCATTTACTAAGAAAAAACTCACCTGGTGCAGCAAGTTCCGTCGTAAAGACAAACAGCACGGTCTCAAAGCAGCCGTTTACAAGTCTGCTGGAGAGGCAGCCAGAGGGCGCACGCATAGTTTGCAGCGGTGCCCGCCTCGTCCAGCGCGGCCCAGGGGCGCACAGTAGCGCTTCTTCGCTCTTCCGGTCGCTTTATTGCCTTCCACAAGAGCGCCGAGAGTGTTTCAGACCTCGGGAGTGTCAGACTTCGCGAAACTTTTCCGCCCGAGCTTGACAGAAAGGTGAAATATTTTGCGAGCGGATGCAAAAGCTTGGCTCGAGTTTAACAACTTAGCTGAAGCCGCCAGCAGCGCAGCACCGCTATTCCAATAAAGCGGAGAAAAGCCATTTTAATATGGATATTCGGAAATTTGGACGTGTAGTCACAATGTAATTTATTTTAGTAAGCGAACAACTTAGCATGTACATCGTTGAAGTTTATACTTTGGTTAATTTGGAAGACTGTTCAAATGTGTGTGAAATCTTATGGGACTTAACTGCTAAGGTCATCAATCCCTAAGCTTACACACTACTTAACCTAAATTATCCTAAGAACAAACACACACACACCCATGCCCGAGGGAGGACTCGAACCTCCTCCGGGATCAGCCGCACAGTCCGTGACTGCAGCGCCTAGACCGCTCGGGTAATCCCGCGCGGCTGGAAGACTGAAGGTAGCGTTTTTATTCAGTTTCTGTAGATTGCAAAAATTAAAATCTCCGCTGATGGAAACTAAAAGCGACTTTTTCTCGTGAACAACGGTACTGAATTCTGATTCTGGAGAAAAGGTAGATAACTAATTAGTTAGTTAGGTGTTCGATAGATCATTTGGACGAAATGTTGCTGAACGAGTCAGTTTAGTCCTACTTATGCAGCTAAACGTTCTTTATTAGTTACCAGTTTTTCAGTAGAAATTAGTCAACGGAAGAGAGAGACTTGTCCAGGAGAAATGTTTTTAAATTATATTCAAAACTCGCTTCACTACCTGTCAGACATTTTATGTTATTGGACAAACGCTAAAAAAGTTTTGTTGCTGCATATTGGATTCCTTTCTGAGCCATTGACAGCTTTACAGTGAGTAATAAAGATCTTTTTCCCCTCTAGTGTTGTAGGTATGGACACCACTGTTCTTCTCAAATTATGATGGATTGTAAATACATAAAACTGCAACGAGTCACTTTTATGAACAGTTATTAATTATTCCCTGAAACTGTTTTCGAACCTTTTCAGGTTCATCTCCAGATAGTTTTCTGGAACTTACATCACTATTTCTTTCGTAATGCTGGATGCTGGCTCCGTGACAGGAAGATAAAACATCCTTTAATGTATCGCCATGATTATTGTTCATATGTCGATATGGATGCAGTAAGGGCGGCTTTTTTTCTGTTAGTGTCCATCTGTCTGCTTCCTTTTTTATTGCTAGTTTATACAGATCGTGGAAGAGTGAGTGAAGTGATGTACCAACTGACCGTCAAAATGCAAGCAGACAGATGGACACTAACGATAAAAGCCGCCCATACTGTCGCAGTAAGTACAAAAATAAACTTTTGCATCCATATCGACAGATAAACAACACTCATGGCGATACATTAGAGCATGTTCCATCTTCCGCCACAGAGCCAGCACCCAGCATTATGCTAGAAATAGTGATGTAACAGCCCCCCCTTTTTATGGTCAGCGCTTAGATTTAAGTATGCTTCGTGCGACCCAAAAATACTCTTCTTCTTCCATTGCGGCACAGGTAAGCTAGATTAGCCACTCCTGGTCTACACGATGAAATCTCATTTATTACGTGAAGGTCGAGGTGGTTCTTCCATCTCCAACTGCGATAGTGACGAGTCCCTAATGTCGTCACCGATACATAAAAGTTCAACTCTAAAAAAATCTGCTTTTAGTTTTGCTACACGACGAAAGAGACTGCCATCCGATAAGTACAGAAGAGTGAGTCGTACCGCGTTGGAGTGAAAAGGTGGAACTGGGGACCCTGCGAGGGTGGCGACGTGCATTGAGCGCGGCCGGCCGAGCATACCGGACGGTGGCCGACCCGCCACAAGGGCTGTCAGTGCGCGGTGCGGCGTCGCGGGCGCCGTCGCAGGCGGTCTCGTGTTACGGCCGGCCGGCGGAATGCGGCGGCGCATGCCTGCAAGCTACCGGGCTACTGTGCGCGGGGCGGCGCGTCGCACCCAGCTGCACACGCCTCGTCGCCTGGCGACGGCGTCCCGTCCGGCACCGGCCGGCTTCTGTCTTGTCACCGGCCGACAAGGACCCCGAAATTCTCTTAACGCTGTACACGACGCGAATCTGATGGGGTAAATTTTTGCGTTACTGCTGCCTTGTCAGCTACTTTTGCAACCATCTTTCTTACTGAAAGATAAGACAAATGCCAGCCATTTCTTTTGCTAAAACAGGCATTACAGGTTTCGTGCCTCGAAAATTTCCTTAACGGTGAAACACTCATTTCGTCCGGGTGCCTCAGAACTTCCGTGGAGACGCGCGAAGTCACACTCGGGGCCGCTGAAAAAATCTGTGCGCTCTAGGCGACATGCAGTGCTCAAGAGCCATTATGCGACGTATTGCTCCTCGTATACAGCTTGTTAAGGGAATAACTGTAGATATTTTTATTGGTGACTGAGGACGGTGTACTGAACAACATAATTACTTTTTACTTCATTTGCAGATTGATAATTATAGCTATTAGGAGTGGTATGTTTATACACTGAAGGACCAAAGGAACTGGTACACCTGCCTAATATCGTGTAGGGCCCCCACGAGCTCGCAGAAGTCCTGCAACACGACGTGGTGTAACATTACATGGATGTGTCCTATATTGTCGGATCTACTTTGCGTTACGTGAGTGTAGGGGAGTCGAAACCAATAGTGACCTATAACGTCATATCAACTTGAGATTTTTTTATACGTCATTCATTTCTAAATTTTATTGATTATTTACAGAGTAAAGAATTTAATTATGTACAACATTTAATAGCCAATGAGTTTTAATGAGATAGATATACATACGTTTTGATATAGCAGATCACCTTGTTGCATTATGCATGATATGTTTTCTCTTTGTAAGCCTAAAAACTTCCGTGTTCTCGAGTGCGCGATCAAGTAGTCGTCGAATGCGGATCTGCTGTAGCTTTCATGAATGGGCATAGAATCGTTAATTTACAACCCGCCGTTGATTTAAAAATTATTCTGGGGAACCACGGCCCGACTTTGGTGCAAATAAATCGCGCATGAATTCTCATATATCGGCGCGGAGTTTAAGATACGCGGCTGGATATCAGGCGTTATCGTCGCGTGTGTGATTCAGCAACATTAACTGCAATTTACGGACATTAGCTTGATAATAACTATCAAAGACTTATATGAGCGGCATAGTAATCGTCTTGATGCTTAAAGCAAGTGAGGAGCGGTCGGGATATGACAAATATTAATCACTGCATAGTCAGCTTGTTGATACGTTGCTTAGCAACTCATAAACGGACAGTTACAGAGTTATTGAAACGATCTTGTAAGTATTAATGACCACTACACACACATCAGAAATTAATTACTCTAACTGTAACTTCTGGATTGGATGAGTTTTTTTTAATTTCAGCTAATTGTTATTAATCAACTTCTTTCGAGGTTGAAACTTAATCAATGGTTTAGTAAAACGATAGATAGTAATAGCTTCGCGACTATTTATAGTTTTAAAAGGAAAGAGAGCACATACCTGTTTTTCTTTTGAGAAATGTTCGTACTTCAGTCATCAGTATTCTCAAACCAGAGGCACGAGCGACGCTCCCTCACAGCACTACGATGTCGTGAACCACCACACACATGTGCCCCCCTCTCACTAAATTTCTGCATTGAAAACCCTGAGATGTAGCCGCGGTACGAAGAAGGAAGAAACAAGAGGAAAGATCAGCAAAAGAAACGGAGCAAAGAGAGAAGGGGAGGTCTCAGTAGCATGGTCTCGACTAATATCTGAAGTAGTGCTGAAGGGAATTGACACCATGAATCCTGCAGGGCTGTCCATAAATCCGTAAGAATGTGAGAGGGTGGAGATTTCTTCTGCACAGCAGGTTGCATGCCATCCCAGATATCCTCAATAATATTCACGTCTGTGGAGTTGCGTAGCCAGCGAAAGTGTTTAAACTCAGAAGAGTATTCCTGGAGCCACTCTGTAGCAATTCTGGACGGACGTGTGGAATGCCGCTTTGTTCTGCTGGAATTGCCCAAGTCCGTCGGAATGCACAATGGACATGAATGGACGCAGGTAATCAGACAGGATGCTTACGGACGTGTCACCTGTCAGAGTCGTATCTAGATGTGTCAGGGGTCCCATAACATTCCAACTGCACACGTCTACACCATTACAGAGCCTCCACCAGCTTGAACAGTTCTCTCATGACGTACAGGGTCCATGGATTCATGAGGTTGTCTCCCGCTCGATACAATGTGAAACGAGACTAACCTGACCAGGCAACATGTTTACAGTCTTCAACAGTCCAATGTCGATGTTGACAGGCCCAGGCGAGGCGTAAAGCTTTGTGTCGTGCAGTCATCAAGGGTACACGAATGGTCTTTCGGCTCCAAAAGCCCATATCGATGATGTTTCGTTGAATGGTTCGCACGCTGGTCCCCGATTGAAATCTGCAGCAATTTGTGGAAGTGTTACGCTTCTGTCACGCTGAACGATTCTCTTCAGTCGTCTTTGGTCTCGTCCTTGCAGGATCTTTTTCCGGCCGCAGCGATGTCAGGGATCTGATATTTTACCGGATTCCTGATATTCTCGGTACACTCGTGAACTGGTCGTACGGGAAAACCCCACTTCATCGCTATCTCGGAGATTCTGTGTCCCATAGGTCGTGCGCCGACTAGAACACCACGTTCAAACTCAGTTCAGTCTTGATAACACGTGCCATTGTAGCAGCAACAACCGATCTAACAACTGCGCCAGGGACTTGGTGCTTATATAGGCGTTGCCAACCGCAGCGCCGTATTCTGCCTGTTTACATATCTCTGTATTTGAATACGTACGCCTATACCAGTTTCTTTGGCACTTCAGTGTATGCTGGTTAGTACCTGCAAGTACATGTCGCAAGAGCAAACCATTACTGCTTATTCTCCAGGTCAGTTGTTGAAACGTGGACGCGTGTACTCAAAATGGTTAATCTATACCGATACGTGTAGTCCACGTAGTGGTGCACTTACAACCGAGCAGAAAACATCAGGTAGTAAATTATGTGACGTGTTTTCGGGAAGACTGTTAGACGCAGTGAAAAAACAATTAATATACTGAAGTGGGTACATATTAAGGTACCAGTGACAGCAATGTCCGCACCTTTACCCATAACACCCTGTATAATCGGAAACGTTTATAGGCAGACCTGGGTCAATTCCTTATAAGGTTACACGTGTCAGATGAGTATAAATAAACTTTGCTAGTCTCGCTTTGACCTGTGAGACACTGTCAAAATTCACAGTACTCCATTGTCAGTAATTAAAGGCCTGAACCAGTGCAGCTACTTTCAGGAACATTCTGAGGTCCGATCACTGGACTGGAATATGGTCACGGCTGGCAGTTTACACACTGCCTCCAACAGGCTCTCCGCGTAACAAAACAACCGTCGGGGAGGAAACTTATAGCGCCCTCGTTGGACCGGCACCCGAATGTTGCTTTTCAGTAACGGACACGTACCAGATAGGACTGATTGTTGTGGGTTTCATCACTGGTACGTTTACTAAGCCCAAAACTGTCATGGAGATCCTACTAGAGAGCATTGTGCATCACGGAATGATTTACTCTTAAAATTGCGAGATCATATGTTCGTGGAACAATCCACCAATATATTGCTCCCTCCTACATATTTCTCCAGAGAAGATACGAAAGAAAAATCAGAAATATTCGAACGCACACGGAGGCGTACCAACAATCGATCTACCCGCGGATCATTCGCGGCTAGAACGGAAAAGGGACAAGTGACAATGGACAAAAGTACCCTCTGCCACACACCATAAAGTGGTTTGTGGAGTAGAAATGTAGATGGAAGTTCAAGCTTTTCAGACAGCACCATTCATAGTGCAGCTCCAGATTCGAATCCAAGTCTGGGCCACAGTTTTAGCTTCCGGCAATTGTTGATGTAAACTGATGTCGAAAAGGGGTCATCGTGTTTATTTATGATCGAAAAAGATATTAATGTAATAACATTACATTTTACAATTTTTTTTTCTCTGCCAGAGTTAATTTTTTCTTGCCCTGCATAGTGGCCCCAAACCAGTTTGCATTGTCTTGCGAGAGCGTGGGTCACTGAAGTAGCGGTAAGTGGGAAACTGACTACCTCCTCTTTGGATAACATACATTTTGTCATTTCTGTTACTATCTGTTTCAGCCAAGATGTGTTGTAAATACAGCATATCATTGTTATTGTGATGGATCTGCACTGCGACTTCTCAGACGGGTTAATAGGCTTCTTGATAACTCATATTGTACTTCCTTTATATTAATAACGTTTTCCTCGTACTTCTTAGTTTTTTCCTTCAGCGTTTTTCGCCATAACTTCCAGGCCGTGTCACTGCATTTTATGTTCATATTGCTAGAAGGCCACAGTAACGATATTTTGCGAACACAGTAATGATATTTTGCGAACACATGATGGCATGTCTGGGCAAGTGCTATACCAGAATGAAAGATGTGACAAATTCTCTATTCGTGATAGGCTCAAACAAGGATATGTCCTCGCGTCAACGTTGTTTGGTCTGTACCTAGCAGCCATACTTTATATTACATCGTCTGTAAACAGTGGAGAAGTATAGATTTGACCGAGGGCTCCTTAATCAGTCCAGATTGCACGCAAAAAGGTACACGAATCTCACTCAGGTAACTGAGCTACAGTACGCTTCTCCAGCTCACACACTGGCAGAGGAGCATCTGTCTGTAAGTTATTTCAGTTCTGGATATAAACGGTTTGGCTTCGCCATCAACATCAAAAAAACAAAGGTACTAGCACACCCAGCTCCTGGAACTGCCTCTCTGTATCTCAGTATCTCTGTTTCCAGCACACCTTTGGAACGATAGATCACTTATTCTGTATAGGAAGTATATTATCAACTAATTGCTCGTCGGGAAAGGACCTGGAGAACAGGATGCATGCCGCAAACATTCCTTTTGGATGTCCACTACATCGGCTCTTCCTGAACAAAGATCTGACACTATGCACCAAACTGGTGGAGAGTAGTTATTGTTCATACACTGCTCTGCAGTAGCGAAATCGGGACACTACATCGCCGTGATCTTAAGAAAGTAGAACGCTTCAATCAACAGAGGCTTAGATACATTACGAAAATCAAATGGGATGTGTACAAATATGACACCTTGGGGCTCCTCTGAAGCGCTATGAAGACCTAAGGAGTCTAAACATTGGCCTAAGTAGTCTGTTCGCCGCAGCAGAAGATCGTAAACATTGGCGCACAACTACTTCAGCTGCTGTCTTACATTTTAAGCAGGAACGTCGGAGGCAGGAAAATGAAAAACGTTAGCGTGCAAGCTTCCGCAGTCCAGCCACGCCCACGCTCCTGTATTAGGTGTAAACATAACAGCACATTATGACCACCAATCTAATATCAATATAAACCCGTTCAGGAAATAGCGTCTCCCGGCGAGGAATGAAAGCTAGTTAGACACACGTACGGTGCATGTAGTATCAGTGAGGGTGCTTTCCGTCTGTGGAATGGGGAGGGCGCGCGATCTATCCAGTTGTGCGCATGTTGTGACAGCCCGGAGGCTCGGCGTGAGCATTTCGGAAACTGCACGACTTTATGGGTGTTCGAGGATTGCTGCGGTGAGTGTCTTCAACACATGGCGAAACCAATGTGATTTCGTAGTGATAAGGTCTTATGGGACCAAACTGCTAATGTCATCAGTCCAAAAAGGAATGTGAAACCAAGTCCAGACGTCGTGGGGTTGGGCAGCCACTCATCATTAAAGATGTCCGACATCGTAGACTGGGCAGACTCGTAAAACAGGACAGGCAGCTAACTGTGGCGGAACTAACATCAGACTTTAATATTGGGCAGAGTACAAGTGTTTCTGAACACACAGTGCACCGAACACTCCTAATGATGGACCTCTGCAACCGACGACTCACGCAAGTGCCAGCGTTAAACACCCCGACATCAGCAACTACGAGTGAGATGTACACGTGACCATCGACTCTGGACGTTGACGCAGTGGCTGAGCGTTGCATGGTCTGATGAATCCCGATACCTTCTTCATCATGCCGATGGGAGGGCGCGAGTCGATCGTCTTCCAGGGGAGCAGCTCTTCGACACCTTTACTGCGAGACGGAGACAAGCTGGTGGCGGCTCGATTGTGCTCTGGAGAACATTCACATGGGCGTCCATAGGTGCAGTGGCGGTCGTGCAACGCACCAAGGAGTATCGTTCACTGGTTGAAGACCACGTACACACCTTCCTGATGATCACGTTTCCCGCCGACAGTGCCATTTTTCAACAAAATAATGCACCATGTCGTAAGTCAAGGAGAGTGATGAAGTGGTTCGAGGAACACAGTGGCGAGTTCCATCTGTTGTGCTGCCCCCCCCCCCCCCCCCCAACTCGCCATATCTGGACCCAATCGAACACATTTGGGATATGGTTGAAATGGCTCTGAGCACTATGGGACTTATCATCTGAGGTCATCAGTCCCCTAGAACTTAGAAATACTGAAACCTAACTAACCTAAGGACATCACACACATCCATGCCCGAGGCAGGATTCGAACCTGCGACCGTAGCAGTCCCGCGGTTCCGGACTGAAGCGCCTAGAACCGCTCGAGCTAATCGCCTCCCTCCCCGTCAGAGCTAATCACCCCCCCCCCCCCCCTCTCCGGAATTTGTGGGAATTAAGTGATTCGTGTGTGCAAATGTGGTGCCATCTTCCTCCAGCGATCTACCAAGCCCTCATTGCTTCCATGCTACGACGTGTCGCCGCTGTTATCCGTGTCAAGAGTGTAAATACCGGCTATTAAATATGCGGTCATAGTGTTCCGGCTATCAATGTATGTGGCCACATGTTTCATGCCGGGATTAGGCTGTTAAGCCATCATTGGCGTGTCCATACTTGAACTGCCATGCAATAATAGAAATGCGGGAGAAACATGAAAACTCGGATACGAGTATCGGGTGATGCTGAGTGAAACACGCTGTATAAAATCTGTACAGCGTAAGCGGAGCGACCCCGTTCAGATTGCAGTCTGTAGCACAGCCGCATGCTTTAGTTGCTCGCGTTGGTGTAGAGTTGTGTCTCTCGCCGTATCATTCTGCCCGAGTTGCGTGCTGCACAGAATGCGCCTCGCAGTCACACCGGGGTCCCGCTATTACGACTGTGGGGTTGCCGTCTGTGGGACGCGCGCGGCGTGTGTCCATTGTGCGACGAGGGCATCATTACGGCCGCCTGGTTGGCTCCCGAACGGGTGTCGCCGGCAGTGCGCGGACGCCGCTGCCTTTACGACGGCTGCCGGCAGCCCGCAGCTTATCTGGCGCGTCCACCTTTGCTCCGGCCGCGTCTCCCTGGCCGTGTAGTGCAGTGGGCGCGCCGGAGCTAAAGTGCCGGGGTTACTGAACGCCGCCGTGCGTGTGTACACATGGGGGAACAATGCGGCCAGAGTTGTCCGAGGCCACGTCAAACACTCGCCCCTGTCGGCAAGTCCCCACGGAGCGCCGGCCGCTCACTTCGGCCTTCTGACGGAATACGGAATGAACCACGTCCCGTCCCATGCGGCTCAGCCCTCCACCTTCAAGCTGTCTGTCCGCTCCGTGAGAAACAGCCTATCTCTGGGTGGTCCAAACACTTCTTCCTGCTTCTTTGTCTCTTTTCTTGATTGAGAAGTTCCTTTTAGTTGTGTTTTCCACACCTACATTAATTTTTATGCCTTTCTAAGGAATCCATGCATATTGTATGTACTAGTGCACATGGTATAAGTTTCCAGTTGGCTGGTCACATTTAAACATTTCACTGCACATAACGTATTCTGCATTACTTTGCACATGATGTGGCTCTTGTGTAGTGTGGGTGACTGTAAGGGACCTTGGTGACTATAAAGGATAAGAGTAGAATGATACTGCTGTGGTGATGGAGGGAGGGTGGTGGGGCACTGCACGCATATGTGTGTGTGTGTGTGTGTGTGTGTGTGTGTGTGTGTGTGTGTGTCTGCGCGCCTTCTTTATGAAAAACCCTTTCTGTAGAATGAGCATTCCCTTTCTGTTGTTGCTATGGCATTTGATTACCAAGTCTGTTTTTAGCCCAGCTTAGTGGTGATTTTGTTTTATGAGATGCTCTCCACATGTAGAGTGCGTTCACTCACTCTTCAAAGTCCTTATCTATTCTTTGTAGCCGGCCAGTGTGGCCGAGCGGTTCTAGGCGCTACTGTCTGGAACCGCGCGACCGCTACGGTCGCAGGTTCGAATCCTGCCTCGGGCATGGATGTGTGTGATGTCCTTAGGTTGGTTAGGTTTAAGTAGTTCTAAGTTCTAGGGGACTGATGACCTCAGCAGTTAAGTCCCCTAGTGCTCAGAGCCATTTTTTTATTCTTTGTACCTAACTTTAAAATTTCTTACAGTTATCCCAATTCATTTACAGTTATGACTATTACATATTAATTCATATATTCACGAACTGTGTTATTTCTTTCTCTCTTGGAAAATTTGGAAATTTGTGGTAAGGTCTTATGGGACCAAACTGCGGAGGTCATCGGTCCCTAAGCTTACACGCTACTTAATCTAACTTGAACTAACTTACGCTAAGGACAACACACACACACCCATGGCCGAGGGAGGACTCGAACCTCTGACAGCGGGAGCCGCACGGACCGTGACAAGGCACCCTAGACGGCGCGGCTATCATGCGCGGCTGGCTCTCTCTCTCTCTCTCTCTCTCTCTCTCTCTCGTGTCACACTTTTAAAATTTGGATTGAATTGTGCTATTTGTCTTGGAAGCTATAAAATTTATATACGCTTCAAGAGAAATAGAAGAATACAAAATAAATTAAAAATTCTTAGATGTCTAAACGTGAACTATGAATTGGAAACCTGTACTATAGGTATACATACAGAAGAACGCGTGGATACAGCAAAAGGACATAAAAATAAGTGCAAACGTAAAATGGTGAAATAATTTAAATGAGCCGCCGAGAATCACTACAGATCTCCATCAAAATACGTACAATTAATTTTTTTTTTTTTTTTTTTTTTTTTTTTGTGTTATAGACCACTGATGCCTAGCAAGAATAGGCGAAACGTTTCGCCGTTGCGCCGTTTCCGACATAATTAGCATTGACGTTAGTCAATCAGGCCGTTGCGCGCGCAAATTCAAGCGGCTCACGAGATACAATTAGTGTCATTAGGTGTCGTAGCGTAGATGATAGCGCACGAGACTGTTCAGCCATCGGTTCGGATTCGATTCTTTTTACCGTCCCATATCCAATTTTTGCATCGCTCTTGTGTTCGGTCTTAAGAAACCAAACGAAGAACGCGTTTGGTGACACCATCTCCGCAGGCAGGCCGCTTGAATTTACGTGCTCAGCGACATGATTCACTAACTTCAGTGTTAGTTAACTCGGAAATTGTGCAACGTATCCAATTTCTTCTCAACAATTATTTCTCAGCACAACCTACCCTGAGTAGGATCTAGCACTTCGATTTGTAGGAAGTCCTGTTCTACCTGATTTAAACACCTTACTTAAACGATACTTCAATTAATGTATCGCCGCCGTAAAATGTAGCGTATCAGCTTGACTATATTTGATTATTGTGCGCATTGCGTCGTGTGTTAAAGACCTCTGCATCAAGAGGTAAATATCTAATCCACCTCTCCGTTCAGGTGTTAGTTCAACAATTTGTCGTGAAATGTTATGTATGAAGTCTTAAGGCAGCGTTCGTCTCTTAGGGAATTGAAAGCTCCGACACCTTGTGGTTGCAAAAGAAGTACTAAAAGTAAGAAATGAAGGGAAGGCCACTGTAGACCCTTGGTATAAAAACGCTTTTATATAACTGTAATGTTGTTTTTATGACACTGAGGAAGTCGTGTCATAAAATTAAACAGAGGAGCAGATGAATTACGAGGGACGTTCCGAAGTTATGTTTCGTCGTTGTTTTTCACACGGAAACATCACTACAAAAAAAAAAAAATCCCTATGACATCATGAATTATAAACTTTGCTCTATTTTTTGCCACCGACATAGAGATATTTATCAGGTTGAAGAAACCACTCTGGTAAAACACGGTGTCCTGCGATGCAAGGTATTGTATTGTCGCAGAGCCTTCTCCTGTTCAGTATTGGTTTGCAATGTTGTTTCCCTACATGGACGTGGATGTATACGCATTTAGACCTTCCTCCTCCATTCTCTGCTTCCTTGTCAACATGCAACGCCAGTGATCAACCACATGACTTCTTCGCCATTTATCGTCTGTAGACGTTCATGGATGACGTACACACTAGTCCTTCTTGCCCATTTGTACCGGATAATAGCAGACACTTCCAATGGCGACCACGTTGTCACTACAAATCCGTCTACCATCGTGATGTGTACTCTGATAACTGTGGGTACGCTCTTTTGCTGCTACTCTGTCTTCTTCGGCGCTTTGCGCATGCGTCATTCCTCCACCGCTGACGCCATCTTCGTCTTTGCACCAGCTACGGGTGTGCATTCATATGGCGTTTATTTGTCTCACCTGCCGTGTCATCTTCTCTTTGAAACACAATGACGAAACTTATTTTCGGAACCTCGCTCTTATTTAGAGGTTGCAACGTGATGGTGAAATTTTTTTGACTCTATAATGCAAAAAGATGATAAAATACGTGAGATTTAAGTCGTGAACAAAAGAATGTGTGTAGAACCGTCATTAACGTGGCAGGCAATTATTTGTGTCTTTTTTGGCAATAACTGATAACGTATCGTTTCAGAACAATATTCAGTCATGTACCTCGCCGACGAATGGTCTTTGCACAAACAGTTTCGCTGTCGAATCAAGTGAAAACTGCGAGTAGAAGGTGCGAAGCATAATCATTAAATTGGTATCTGAAAATAGGCCGGCAGTTGCTCTTTTGCCCAGAAATCGAGACATGAACAGCGGAACGAATGAGCCATTCCGAGTGTGACGCTGCGAGCAGCCCCCTGCTAATCATAGCAGCAGCGGCAGCTGCCGCGTACAGCTGCAGGGTGGGCTGCGACGCTTCGCGCCAAATTAGTCGCTCCCGATGCGGCCGCTAAAGAGCCACACCAGTGTCAGCGCGTCACGAGCTCTCTGTGAGTAATGCGTCAGAGGGAGATAACACCTCTGCGTGAAACTAAAATCGCACCAAAAAGTATTGGCACACGTGCATGTCTATCGTTGCCGGTTGCAAATGCCGCGTCTTCCGGTACACAGCACACGTACCTGCTACCTCACATACCAGACGTTACAATTCTGCCCACAGTGCCTACCATTAACAAAGAAATGCAATGTTAAGAGCAAACGTGTATCTTCTCTGCACAGAGCATGGCTTCTCGGTATATTGCTGGGTTTTCAGGTACCGGAACCACATCTGCTGACGCAATAGACACTGCGTGTTGTTGACGGCCCAGTCGCTATTATGTTGCTGTATTGCCCGATAGTGGTCAGCATGGGGCCGAAGAAGAAGGAACATTCAGTGGCGCTGCGTGAGAGAGTGGTATTGCTTCATTCACAAGGGAGAAGCTATCGACAAATCGGAGCAGAGGTGTCTGTTAGCTACACCACAGTACGAGCCATCATTCATAGAGAGACTGGAACAACAGTGGATAAGTGTCATCCTGGACGGCCAAAAGTGCTTACAACCCGAGAGCGTCGCCGTATCATCGCACTTGCTCGGAAGGAACCTGCTACAAGTGCAGTAACTATTGCTGAGGTTGTTCAGACAACGTCCGACAAGACGGTTAGTGTTCAAACTATACGAAATGTGTTGAATGAGGCTAACTTCCATGGACGTTCACCCAAGAAAAAGCCATACATATCGGAAATTAACCGGCAGAAACGCAGCAGTTTGCCAAGGACTACATCAGCAAGCCGATGGAGTTTTGGAACACTGTGGTATTTATCGACGAACCGAAGTTCAATGTGTTCGGATTTGTTGCAAGGAAGAAAGTTTGGCGCAAGCCGAATACGCACCCCTACATGAAGCACGTGCATCCCACAGCCAAACACGGTGGGCGCTGTATCATGGTCTGCGGCTGTATGGCGGCGTCCGGCGTTGAAAATCTAGCTGTAATTCACGGTACAATGGATCATATGAGATACATCGACGTGTTGCGAGGTAATTGACACGTTAGTGCACAGACATTGTGCCTTACTGTGGTGTTTCATTTCCAGCAATAGAACGACCCAAAACATACCGCCATGAAAACCCGGGAGTGGTTACTGTACAATGCCCCCGGAAGAGTTCTAACACCACCTCAGAGCCCTTATTTGAACCCCATTGAGAACCTGTGGGCTCATCTTGACACACAATTCAGAAAAAGGCGTCCGTCCGGTAAAAACGACTTGGAGATAGTGCTCCTGGAGGAATGGTCGAAAATTACGCCTGATATCACCCGGAATTTAATACAAAGCATTCCTGGGCGTTTACGTGCTGTTATAGATGCTAAGGGGATGCACACTAGCTATTAGAAAGTGAAGAAAACGAACACACTGTCCGATTCATACGCGTGTGCCAATATTTTTTTGGATGCAGAAGAGCGATGTTTATTTTCATAACACTGTATGTTACTTTACGGACAGGTGATTTGGACATATTTGTAACCTATGTAATGTAAGGTGGCACGTGTCTGGGTTCTGTTCTGAAATATGTTTCGCTTAACATACAGCCACTAAAATGTAACTCTGCTAATACTTTTTGGTGCGATTGTATATGACGAGACGAGAAGCTCTTATGTAATACGTATAAACCCATACTCCGCAAGCCACCTTATGGCGTGTCACGGAGGGTACTTTCGGTACCATTGTCTCTTCCCGTCCCAGCTCCACCCACAAATTGCGCGAGCGAAGGATGATTGTTATTAAACCTACGTCTAAGCTGTAATTTGTACGGTTTTATCATCGTGGTCATTTCTGGAGACGTGTCTCAGAGGAAGTGAACGTACTCTCTCAGAATTTCAAGAGCAGACAGCTCAGCGATACAAAACGTCTCCGTTGTAATGTCTGCCCATACAGTTCGTTGAGCATCTCCGTAACGTCAATGACAAAATCCATTACCGTTGTAAAAATTATTTATTTCAAAAAGGAAGGTACAAACCGGTTTCAAGACATGTATCCAATTTTCAGGTGCATCTGCAAAAACTATAAACCAATAACAACATATGTTCGCATGGTTAAGATAATTAAAGCGTAACAGAACCAACAGAAATTCTTAGGAAAAAAAGATCCTATATGCTCATTAAAATGTGAGTTCACAAACAATGCATAAGTGAGGTTAAAAACTAAACTACACTCCGCTCAAACAGTCCATGAAGGCCTAACGGTACCCTCAGCCCACAGGTGTCACTGTATGCCGATGTGGAGGGGCATGAGGTCAGCACACCGCCCTCCGGGCCGTATGTCACTTTACGTATGAAGGCAGCAGACTTCAAGGACGCCAGTGCGTGTCAAAAATAATAATCATCCTTACTCGGTTCCACTTCACTTCAATAAAAAATATTTAATACTGATATCAAATCATCTCTTATTTCGAAACATATATGATACAAAACACTCAGAGCCGCACATATAAAAAGAAACTTCTACATACCAGAGTCAGAAACATCATCATGACAAGGAAAAATGAATGATTGTTTTTTTTTATTATTTCCTGCGCTTTACCGCGCATTAATGATTAACGTCTTTGCCGACGCTTATGGTCGACAGGTGTTTCATATTTTGTTCTTAATAAATTTTAACTTTACTACATCCTGAGGGACTTTTACCATGTATCTACAGAAGCTGACACGTTTCCATTGATAGATGGTCGAATCCCGATAATCCCTGTGCCCGCTGCAATCGTAATTGACAATGTCGTTGGGTCAACATGTGAACACACAGGAGTGATCTGCTACGGAGCTCCATGTTCAGTACGATGATCGTTGTGCTCCGAAACACTTGTGCGTGTACCAGCATTGTGCTCTTTCGAAAGAGATGCCACAGAACACCACCTATCCTACTTTGCTACAGATAAGCCTCCGAACGGCACGTTCTGTGAAGAGTCGTGGAAGTCCAACCATTTAGCTCCTAGTGGTAGTGTCACTGTCTTTCTGTCTCTTACCGCAGATTCTCGGAACAGTTGCACGTGAACATTATACCAGGTTCGCCGTTTTAGAGATAGTCGTTCACAGGCTGTGCGTGATAATAGTGTGCCCTTTGTCAAAGTCACTTGTCTCAGGGGATTTCCACATTTGCAGCCCATATCTTCGCTAGGGTGATTCCCCGTCCATGGCTGCTCCGCTTACATACTTCTGGTACCGAGTCACATACCCGAAACGCCACCAGGCGGCACCAGCGTCGCTGTGGGCAGTGATTATAGTGAAACTTCCTGGCAAATTAAAACTGTGTGCCGGACCGAGACTCGAACTCGGGACCTTTGCCTTTCGCGGGCAAGTGCTCTACCAACTGAGCTACCCAAGCACGACCTACGCCCCGTCCTCACAGCTTTACTTCTGCCTGTACCTCGTCTCCTACCTTCCAAACTTTACAGAATCTCTCCTGCGAACCTTGCAGAACTAGCACTCCTGAAAGAAAGGATATAGCGGAGACATGGCTTAGCCACAGCCTGGGGGATGTTTCCACTCATTCTGGAGTGGTCATAGTGTTTGGGCTTCTCGGTGTGTAGTCACGTACAGATCTTCTCAGTTGTTTTCTAATGTTACTAAGATAAACTAATATGCCTAGTAACATGTTTAAAACTGCATGTAAGCACAATGTGTGAATAGAGACTAAAAGCAAATTCCTGATGTTAACAGTAATATGGTGGCAAATGAGGGTAATGTTTGTGTAAACACTCCAGACATACTCGCAGTTGCCGGCCGCGGTGGTCTAGCGGTTCTGGCGCTGCAGTCCGGAACCGCGGGACTGCTACGGTCGCAGGTTCGAATCCTACCTCAGGCATGGGTGTGTGTGATGTCCTTAGGTTAGTTAGGTTTAAGTAGTTCTAAGTTCTAGGGGACTTATGACCTAAGTTGTTGAGTCCCATAGTGCTCAGAGCCATTTGAACCATACTCGCAGTTGGCGGTAATTATCAGTTTTCCTACCGTAATGTGAATACAAATGCAAGATGTTTTCAAATACTTATAGCTCTGTTATTCACAGCTTTTCTTTCTTCTCATCACGATACATCGGGAAAATTTTAAGGTGATTTACTGATTTCATAGCAAAATATGCACGTGTCAGAGCAATCTTACCCCTCTTCAGCTCGCTCTGAATTCCACCCTGAGGAATACCTAGAGACAGAATTCTGAATTCCAGGCTGTTGCTGGCTTTCCAACCCCCAGCCACCCCCTACGTCCCCCCCCCCCCCCCCACCGCGCCTCAATACCCCCACTTACTACGGTCGCTCCTCGTTCTCTATATTAAATTCAGCGCAAGGTCTAATTTTATTTATTAATTTTATGATGTATAGGATGTCACCGGATACCATATTGCCTGTAACCAGGTTTTAATGAATCACAATAAATCAAATAATTTTATTTTTCAGTTGGAATTTTCATAGTGTACATTTCTGAATTCACGGGAACTTGTGCGGACCTCTCTTAAAGCGGGCCGTAAGGACACTGTACGATTCTTTTCGTCTGTAGAACAATATCTTAAATTCCTTCTGAAGTCGAAGATTCGCAAATATATTGCAACGACGATATTGGCGTGAGCGGCGTATTGGTGTTAAAACAAATATATAGCGAAAGAGACACGAGACAGGAGAGGTAATGAGTTGAAAGAGGATCACAAGTATTTTAAAGGGAAGCAGCCCAGCGTAATTCCTTCGTTTTGCAAAATGGGCTTATAAAACAGCAAATAACGAATCAGCCTAAATCGTTCCCCAAACACGGCGAACAATATTCCGTTTCTGCGTCTCCCTCGAGATTACACAGAATTTTGTCTGCGTGTTAGCGTTCTGGTACGTTTCAGGAGCACGTATCGTCATTCTCATAAAAAAAAATAAAAAAAAGATGGTTCAAATGGCTCAGAGCACTATGGGACTTAACTTCTGAGGTCATCAGTCCCCTAGAACTTAGACCTACTTAAACCTAACTAACCTAAGGACATCACACACAACCATGCCCGAGGCAAGATAACCTGCGACCGTAGCGGTCGCGCGGTTCCAGACTGTAGCGCTTAGAACCGCTCGGCCACCCCGGCCGGATCATTCTCATCTTTTACATGTTTAAATTACAGGATCGGTCTACAGTGAACTGTATTGGCTACACATCAAAATAATCGACATTTACATAGACGAACAAAGCAGAGAAAATAATTTTTCTCGTTTTACGTTATTATTTGACCCGCTTCCGCCTAAACATGTCTATTCATTTCTTGTTGGTTTCGATTGCCTGTATTTTCTTTGTGAAGAATGTTCTGCTGACGTAATGGCAATGACATGTAACAGCTCAGATGCCTTTCCCCGAACTGAAACCGCTGAAATAGCGACCGTCGTGAACGCCGCATTAATATAGTTCCTAGGAACCTGTCATTTAAATCACTGTTTTATCCCAGGATCAGACAACCCTCTCAAAGGCAGAACGGATCAGCGATGGCACAGGTCGCTTCCGGCGGTGTTTTACACACAGGCGCGCGCGTCGCCGTATATCAGGATTTGCTGGCGTAATTAAAGTGAATTAATAGCCGTTTGTTGGGGCCCCTTACGACGCGGTGGCGGCGGCAGTGTAATTACTGCAGCAGGCGAGTCGTGACGGGGCTGGCGAAGGGCCTAGCGCCCTACACAGGGCGCTCTTGTCCGCAAGCGGTAGCCGCCCGCCGGCCCACAATGGGCCGTCCTCACTGCCGCTTGCCTGTCCTGTCTGCCGCTTCGGTGACCGGCGTGGCGACTCTCCACACGCCTCACGTTTTGCTCTTTCAGTCATGTGTACATGCTGTTGAAAAGTATTCGGGCTCTCCTGCTTGTAACGCGGATTTGATCGCTATATGTTTCGAGAGGCGGACCCACCAGTATAGAAGGAGGTTGAAAGTATTGTCAACAGAGAAACAGTAACAGCAGATTGGGTTGGTCCCAGGAGGTCAGTGATTTCGAACGTGGCATAGCTATTGGATGCCATCTCCATGAGGGACTTTTCTGTCAGCCCACTGTTGGTGATGGAATTGTGAAGTGGTAACAAGAACGAACAACCGTAGCTAAACCGAAACCAGGTAGACCTCATGTGCTGACGGCCAATGGATCGTCGAGCACTTGGGACTATGGTAGTAAAAAATCGCATGAAATTAGCAGAAGGAGTCACTCGTGAGTTCCCGAGTGCTGCCAGCAGTCCAACTGTCCCATTGACTATATGTACGGAGTTAAAAAGAATGGGGTACAGTGGTCGAGTAGCTCTTCATCAGCCACATATCTCTGTAGAGGAAGCTAAGCGACGCTTGAGGAGAGCATAGAGCTACACCACAACAGTGGAGCACTGGAAACGAGTGACTTGGACGGTGAATCACTTTGTAACCTGTGGCAATCCGATAGAAGGGTCTGGGTTTCGTGAAGGCCTGGAGAACGTTATTTACTTTTACTTGTGATGGCAACAGTGAAGTACAGAAGGGATAGTGTTGTGGTGTCGGGTTGTACTTCCTGGTTACTAAAATGCTGAATGGGAGAAATGTGAACACATTTTACAGGCCGGCCGTTGTGGCCGAGCTGTTCTAGGCGCTTCAGTCAGGAACCGCGCGACCGCTACGGTCGCAGCTTCGAATCCTGCCTCGGGCATGGATGTGTGTGATGTCCTTAGGTTAGTTGGGTTCAAGTAGTTCTAAATCTAGGGGACTGATGACCTCAAATGTTAAATCTCATAGTGCTCAGATTCATTTGAACATTTTACAGCATTGTGCACTGTTTACAGTAGAGGATCTTTTCAGATACGATGAATCTTTGTATCAGCACAACAATGCATCCTCCTATAACGCAGCATCCGTAATTTTGCGGACATCTACATTCCTGAAGTGGAATGGCATGCCTAGAGTCCCGATGATCAGAACCCAATGGTACACGTTCGGGATGAGTCAGAACGCAGACTTCACTTCTCAGATACCAGCGTCCAATGTCAATACCATCTGTGGTGTCAGCTCTTTAGGAATAATGGGCTGCCATTCCTCCACAGACAGTAAGACACCTCGTTGAAAGGGTCCTCCGTAGAGTTCAAGCCGTAATGAAGGCGAAGGGTGGACACAGCCAATATTAATGTTCACCAATAGGTGTCCGGATACTTTTGATCACATGGTGTATGTGCGTCTTCTAGGTGTGGGTCGGCCCTCTAAAACATTCATCGACCGAATGCGACACACAGTTCATCCGTGAAATCCAGAGCACCGTAGACAACGCCGTCCAGGTTGATGCTGGTTTCCTTGACTTCCGGAAGCCATTGAATACCGTTCACTCACGCTTTGTGATAAAATACGAATTTACTGAGTACCAGACAAGGTTTGTGTCTTGATTCATGACTGCATGGACAACAGCACTGAACTCGTAATTTTTAACGGGACGAAATCGACAGATGGCAACTATTTTAGAAAGTATATTTTCCGCCTGGACTGTTATTAAATTTATTGAGTCGCCACGATGGTGATTTCGGCCTATTATGTCATTCTCAAGTGATAGCTCACTGTGTAGGGTGTCAGTGCATATGGTTCCTTTTAAGACGACACTGTCCCGTGTCAACAATGTTTACAAGTTCCATGTGTGTAAAAGAAAAGCGGGAGTCTTCCTCATTTATATAAAAGAACATAACACTTCATGTAATAATTACTATCGGATTTGTGTCATTTGCGCACTTATTTTACACCGTACCTACACCAGATGAGACATTTGACAAAGTTATGAGAACGTGCTGTGTGGCAGATCTTCAGTGACCATGATGTCGGCGAGACTTTATAAATTCTGAGATTCCTTTACTGTATTGTAAATTGTTTGATTCTGGTACAATGAGTACAAGTCTGCCACGTCATTCATTTCATCGTATCAGAATGTGAAATCAAAAACATTTTATGTGGCACTGACTGTGGTTTCATAATAATTTTTATGAATTCCAGTGGATCCTTGATGTAGTTGCTCTCATTTCTGTAAAATACCGGAACGTTATATGATAATGAAATGAAAAAAAGAAGACTAGCTAAACTCTTAAAAAATAAATTTCAGTTCATAAAGAGTTTTGGATGTCGTTGTTGGTCGCAGCGTAGCTTGGTAATCTTTTCCAGTCAGATTTCCTGAGAGCTGTTTGTGAATGAATAAGAAATGTTTTTAAAACTGGTTCACGTAACGGCCCTGTTTCCGAGATACGGCCGTAGACCACTTACCTTGCACCTTGGTTCTATCAGTCGTCGCTTACTAACCCGCCTGACGCACGTTTCACTTGCTCCAGAAATGTAACAGCGTGGTTCGCAGAGCCAAACAAACACTCAAAATATCTCTCAGTTTCAACAGTTAACATGCTTGCGGTCTTATTGAGGTGAAAATCTAGAGTTTTCACATTAATCATGAGCAGAAGCTATGTTACATAGATTCCCGCAAAAGCTTCGTGCGTCAGATCTGAGTATAGCGTGCGCTGCAAACCATTATATGTATTTTGGGGAAAACGACCGTCGTTTAACAACGTAGACTATGCCGCTGGAATCCTCCACTGTCATCATCGACTTGGTGCGATCATCCCTTGTGTTGAAATTGCGTAACTGGGTAAGGTAGATCAACATAATGAATACCTGTGAAGTTTAATTGTATTCGTATTTTTATGAAACAATCTAGAAAGAAGTAAGGTGGGGTGGTATTCAGTGCCGACAGTTTGCCTACTTCTGTCTAAAAGCATTCGAAGGGGCATAACAGACCTTTATGTCTGTTATTTTGCTTACTATCCTGGTACATAACCGGCAACTCTACAGGTTATCGAGCGAGTCGTCGCAGTACCAGACCACAGTTACATTCTCTGCAGGATCCTGTTGAAACGTCGGTTTTTCCATAGTTTTACCCGACAGATAGTATTATTATTATTTATTTTTGAAATTGATGTTTCAGTGCTTAACACTATTCAACAGTTGGACACGGATCATTTAGATATTTGTAATTTTCAAAGACGTTTTGATGTGTTAAATGTGTAGTGGAACTCATCTTTCCATTTTCATCACACCCTCATTCCCTTTGTATGTACAGGAATTTACCATAACTTTTCATATGGTGTTTAAAAAAAAAAGAAGTCCCCAGTGCATCCAGTGCTTTAGTATATTCTGTAAATTGTTTAGAAAGCTGTGACTTCAATGTAAATTTTTAGGTTGGTTGGTTGGTTGTTTCGGGGAAGGAGACTAGACAGCGAGGTCATCGGTCTCATCGGATTAGGGAAGAATGGGGAAAGAAGTCGGCCGTGGCCTTTGAAAGGAACCATCCCGGCATTTGCCTGGAGCGATTTAGGGAAATCACGGAAAACCTAAATCAGGATGGCCGGACGCGGGATTGAACCGTCGTCCTCCCGAAAGCGAGTCCATTGTCTAAATATTTAGGTGTGTAACAACGTTACGGTGAGCACTACTTCTATTGTTAACTATTTTTAAGAAGCAAGTAGCGATTGGCAGTTTGCAGATACGAGTTTATTTAAGATTATCTTGTAGCCCTATGCAGAAGCCATTTTCCACAATTTTGAAAATACTATCTACAGAGAGCCACTTGCTTATGAATTAATTAGATAGGCGTGTAGTCTACGCCACGTACGAGATGACTAATAAAAAGTTTACAGTATGGTAGACATCATTTTGCGCGATGTAACTTAAATTATGTGTTATCATGTTGAGCCACTGCGCATGTCGTGTACTGAAGAATCTAGAAACGTAATGTGATAAATACCTCTGCATATGTTGTATGTGCCGTCATTGGTCCGTCGAAACACGGAAGTCGCCGGCCGGGGTGGCCGAGCGGTTTTAGACGCTGCAGTCTGGAACCGCGCGACCAGGTTCGAATCCTGCCTCGGGCATGGCTGTGTGTGATGTCCTTAGGTTAGTTAGGTTTACGTAGTTCTTAGTTCTAGGGGACTGATGACCTCAGAAGTTAAGTCCTATAGTGCTCAGAGCCATTTGAAACACAGAAGTCAGTGCAAGTGCCGTATTCAGCTTTTTGACAGTCCTGAAAGATGAGTGGGATTCCACTGGGCGAATATTTTTTACATTAAAAGGTCACGAACGCAAAAACTGTGCGTTTCATTGTTGAATATACGACGTCTTAGGAATACAGTGGCAACTGCTAGTATTACGGAAAGAAAAAAAGAAACTCTTTGTGGAAATCCAGCTACGATTTTTTTTTGTTCTGATTACCTTTTCTTTAGATCTGAAGATAACGCTGCAAAGCGGAGTCTGTCCAAAATGGTGATGTAGCAACAGCTACTGGTCCTGTTTACAGAGAAGCTGCAATGCTGGGAAATTGTAGCGAAATGCAGAAAGACCTGCAGAAGGTAGACACTTGGTACAGGGATGGGCAGTTTACTGTTAATAGAAACAAAAGTATTACGCATAAATTGACAGAAAGACCCATCATTGTGCGATAACACTATTGCAGAACAATTTATGAAACAACTAGGAGTATCCGTATGGAATGACTGAAAATGGAACGACCACGTAAAACTAAGTGCAGATAAGGAAGACGCCAGACTGAGGTTGGTAGGAAGAGTCCTCAGTAAGGACAGTCCAACCATAAAGGAGGTAGCTGAGAAAACATTCGGACGACCAATAGTTGATTACTGTACATCAGCCTGAGATCTGTATCAGACAGGCTTTATAGAGGAAGTAAGAAAATACAAAGAAGACCAGCGCGTTTCGTGACAGGTTCATTTAGTAAGTCCGAAAGCCTCGCGGAGGTGCTCAGCCAACTCTAGTGGCAGAGACTACAGAAGAGGCGTTGTGCATCACGGTGTGCTTTCCTGTGAAAATTCCGAGCTTGCGTTCCTGGAAGAATGAACTAATATGCAGCTTCCTCCTATGTATATCTCGCGAAATGACCATGGGCTTACTATAAGAGAAATTCGGAAGCTTACCAACAATCGTTATTCCCGGAGCCCATTGTCTACTGGAACAGTAATGAAGAATGAAGGTAAGGGAGTTAATGATAGATTTACAAAAAGTAGCACACTGCCCCCCCCCCCCCCCCAGATATAAAATGATTTGCGGTGTGTAGTTGTGCTGTGCCATCCCCGTCCTTTTGGACAAACTGCACTTTGCAGCACTATATTTAGAACTAAATATGATCTGTGCTCCAGAGCGAATTGGTAATGAGAGTAAAAAATATAACGTAGGGAGACCAAATTTCGTCACCTTAGTAGATTAAAACCTACATAAGCCATGAAAGGTTTTGGTAAAGGCTAAGATGTGCATATTCCTGAATTTATTCTCCACTTGTAACCAAGTTACAATTAAAGTGTTAAAATGTAATGAGTAATTGACATAAACATTAACACTGCAAAACAGAAATACAAGAAAAGGGTTCATAATCACTCTCCCAGTAAAAATTCTCATAAGTGCAATTAATTTAAATATGTTCCTCCATTCTAAGGTTGCCAAAGATTTTCCCAGTGGTTTTCCTTCAGCCTTCTAAACGTGTGTCACATACGAATTAGTATATCTGTGCAGATGAAGATGTTTCGTGATACCAAACCAAGCATTTCTTGCAACTAGTCAGTCTCCACTTGGTTTTACCCCTCTGAAAACGGTAAAATAATCTTTATGAATAGCAAATAAAATCAATTTTTAGTAACGGTTCCAAATTTCGTCCCCGAAACGAAAATAGGAAGTGCAAGGGGGATGGAATTATGAACCTCCGCAGACTTAGAATAACGGTTGCTGCAATAATGTACGCCAAACCCATGACTAAAGTGATCAGTGCTCACATTAGCAAGTTGTTAATTCGACTGCTGCACAACTTGCAACAGCGTAAAAAATGAATTTCCTCTTACACGGTAGCTAAACGTGCTGCTCACAAGAGACTATCTCAACAAGACAATGGAATGAGATCACGCAGTTAAATATTTGTTACCATCTGTGAAAACTGGAAATTCCTGTGGGGACGAAATTTGGAGCTGTGACGGAATTAGGGAACTTAGCCTTGGTGAAACCGACGTCTTTTCTTTTTATTCCACTTGTATATTGACGAATGATACAGGCCAGTTGTGGTTGTTTTAACTGGAGATGCTGAGCTATTATAATGGGTATCTGAGGAAACAGTCAATAGTACTTTCGAACGATGCCTGACAATATGGACACGAAGTTCTGACCCTGAAATTGGTATATCGCATTAACTACAATCTTTTCATGAGTATCTATAGGGGTCTATGAGTAGTGTGTGTTCTGTCGGACATGTCCGAAGGAGGAGACACCATTTCTGTGTTTGATCCCGTACCTGGGTATAGAATACGAGGGTCACTCCAAAAGAAATGCAAACTATTTTTGTAAAAATACAGTTTTCATTCTGCATGTGTGAAAGTTTTACAGTGTGTAGATACACCCTTTCCGCTTGTTTTCAAACTTAGTGGCGCCGTCACAGCATGTCTTCAAGATGGCTGCTACACTTGATGTTCGTCAGAAGCAACGTGCTGTCATAGAATTCCTGTGCTGTGAAAACGAGACAGTGGGAAACATCCAAAAGAGGTTGAAAAAGGTGTATGGAGATGCTGCTATCGATCGCAGTACAGTTAGTCGGTGGGCAGGCAGGTTACGTGATGAAAGCGGGCACGGCAGTATTGAGGATTGTCCTCGCAGCGGCACACCTCGTACTGCACACACTCCAGATAATGTGCAGAGAGTTAACGAATTAGTGACTGCTGACAGACGCATCACAGTGAACGAATTGTCACGCTACGTTGGGATAGGGGAAGGAAGTGTCTGCAGAATACTGAAAGTGTTGGCGTTAAAAAAGCTTTGTGCCAGGTGGGTTCCTAGGATGTTGACAGTGGTTCACAAAGAAACAAGAAAAACGGTTTGCAGCGAACTTTTGGAACACTACTAGAATGGTGGAGATGAATTTCTTGGAAGAATCGTGACAGGTGACGAAACATGGATCCATCGTTTTTCACCAGAACGAAGAGGCAATCAATGGAGTGGCATCATGCAAATTCATCCAAGGAAAAAAAAAAAAAAAATTCAGAACCACATCTTCTGCTGGAAAAGTTATGGCTACGGTGTATTTCGATTCCGAAGGACTCTTGCTTGTGGACATCATGCCACACCATGAATTCTGATGCATTTGTGACGACACTGAAGAAACTTCGAGCTCGACTGTGTCGTGTTTGACCACATCGGCAAAAGCAGGATGTTTTGCTGTTGCACGACAACGCACGGCCACATGTCAGCCAAAAACCATGCAAACGATCACAAAACTCGGATGGACAACACTGAAACACCCGCCTTACAGTCCTGACCTGGTTCCATGTGACTATCATCTCTTTGGGAAACTGAAAGACTCTCTTCGTGGAACAAGGTTTGAAGATGATGACTCCTTTCACGCTGCCAAACAGTGGCTCCAACAGGTTGGGCCAGAATTTTACCGTGCGGGTATACAGGCGCTGGTTCCAAGATGGCGCAAGGCAGTTGAGAGGGATGGAAATTATGTGGAGAAATGAAAATATTGCCCTAAAGGATGTATCTACACTCTGTAAAACTTTCAAACATGTAGAATAAAAGCTGGATTAAAAGAAAATAGTGTGCATTTCTTTTGGAGTGACCTTCGTATATTCGGAAAGGAGAAATTTCGATCTCTGCCACATTCGCGCAATGAAAGAATTCATTGGCGAGAAATGAAAATTTGTATCAAGATCGGGATTCGGAAACGGGTCTCCTGCTTACTAGGCTGATGCTTTAACCATGTACGCATCTGTGGCACAGTGGCAACAACTGCACCGACTACACTACCACGCATCCCCCCCCCTCCCTCCCCATGCCCAAATTCCTGTTAGCCCTAGCCCTTTTTCATCTATCTGTTCGTCGCATCACGTTAAGTCCCGCACGAAGTCGGGCGAAGAGTGCTATGCACTGAATGATCATACTAGCCTTCAGGCGGAATATATCTCTATGCATGGTATCTGTTCTTTCGGACATGTCCGAAATGTAGCAATGTAGTGCGTTGTAATGTTTTCGCCCAGAGGCTCGAAGGAAGAAAAGTCTAACAGATAACCGAGGGCACTGTGGAGTAAAAATGCGTGAGACCTCTTCATAACTGCCACTCACTACCGAGATACGGCGGGACGCGCTAGGTGTGTCGTTGCGTAACACTCAGCGCTCGCTGTGCAAACACTTGTCGCGGCGCGGAGGGCGGCCGGAGGCGGCTGCGACGTCAACCGGCGCTTGACAGCAGGAAGAACGCGCCTCCCGCCTGTTTCCAAACAGCCGCGCCGCAGCTTAAACAGGAAGGCGCCCGCCGGCCCCCGGAATAAAAAAATAAAACAGCCGGTCACGGGGAAAGCAGGCCGCCCATCTCCAATATGTAGCGGCCACACAAACCCTATTTCCAGGAGCTATCACCGATCCGCTAATATTAGCTTCACTCTGCAGACTCGTTGCTTTATTTCCGTCGGTAGAAGAGTTGGGTCAAGTACTCCAGAAATCGCTAGCGTCTATTGGACCGTTCTACATCCTCTGCCAGTCTCCCTCCCATCTTAAGGCGCTACCCGCCTCCGTAACCGATGAGTACACTGACCTCGCATTCGGGAGGATGAAGGTTCAAATCCCCGTCCGGCAATTCAGTTTTAGGTTTTCTGTGATTTGGGGAAACCGCTTAAGGCAAATGCATGGCCAATTTCCTTCCTCATCCTTTCCGAATCCGAACTTCTCCTTCGTCTCTAATGACCTAGCTGTTGAGGGAAGTTAAACACCAACCTCCCTGCTTTACATTTTTCCGTAATCCGAGGTCGCTAATGCACATCTGTGCGGTGTCGCTCGACCTGGATGTTAGGCGGTCGAATCCTGGTGGTGGACGAAAATTTCAGTCGCGAACTATTTTATATTCCAGGTAACCGCAGTTGCTGAAAGGCATGATGTTAGGAAGAACTCCACTAACAGCGGGTGGGTAAAAGTTTTGTTCATTAAAACACTAACCGGTTTCGCGGCTTAAAGGCGCATCATCAGGTGCAACAACGTTAAAAGATCATAGGCATACCCATCGCATTTTGACTAGGACCGACGGGTATGCCCATGAAATTTTCACTGTCAGTATGTGGCCGGAAGCGGAGAAGAGGTGGTACGGTGAAGTTCCTGATCTGTGCGCCACTGTCCAGGATTACATTCCAAATCACTCCGCTGTGTCTCATGAAGTGATGGTGTGTGACACTGTTCATGCTGATCAATCCGTCGGTGTTAACCGAGAGGCGTAGGCATTGGTGGCACCCTCACTAACTCCCTTCTGTAGTCATAATCATATAAAACAAACATGAAACTACACTACGCACTCATTCTTACAGTCACCTATACTCTACAACTACACAAACGACACAACTCACTCATATCCGCACGGAAAGGAGTCATTACACGCGGACGAAGAGCACCCTCTTCTCCTGCAGGAGGCTGAACCTGCCTCGTGGGATATTCCAGCCAACAATGCCATATGACATTTTCCATTTTAAGGTGCTAGCTGAGGCAGTTATCAGATTTGGAACAAAAACTAAAAAAAATCGGCAACTGGAAAAGGGAAGGAACGTTCTGCCCACAACTTTGATTCATCAGTCTTCTGACTCGTTTGATGCTGCCCTCCACGAATTCCTCTCCTGTGCCAACCTTTTCGTCTCAGAGTAGAACTTGCAACGTACGTCTTCAACTATTTTTTGGATGTATCCCAATGTCTGTCTTCTTCTACAGTTCTTACCCTCTTCATCACCCTCTAGTACCATGGAAGTTATTCTCTGATGTCTTAACAGATGTCTTATCATCCTGTCTATTCTTCACTTCAGTTTTTTGATAAATCCCTTTCCTCTCCGATTCTGCAGAGAACTTCCTCATTCCCTACCTTATCAGTCCAACTAATTTTAAACATTCTTCTGCAGTAGCACATCTCAAATGCTTCTTTTCCCATAGTCCATATCTCACTACCATGTAATGCTGTGCTTTAAACTTACATTCTCAGAAATTTTTTCCTCAAATTAAGACCTATGTTTTGGCCACATTAGGCCAATTAGACACGGAACGCAAGCTTCGATTACGGAAGGATGGGGAAAGAAATCGGCCATGACCTTTCAAAAGAATGATCCCGGCATTTGCGTGGGGTGATTTAGGGAAGTCACGGGAAACCTATATCTGGATAGCCGGACGCGGTCGCCAGATTTGATTTATGTAATAAAAGCGACCGCCCCGTATCGATAGTGAACTCTTTATTGATTTACATGAAATGTATTCGCAGTGTCGAATATGGACAGCTGTATAATGCGATGACGACAGTGAAAATTTGTGCCGGGCCGGGACTGGAACCCGGTATTTGCCGCATATCGCGAGCAGTCGCCACAGCATTTGACTATCCGAACACGACTCACAGCCAGACTCAAACTTTCATTTGTCGTCAATCATGTGTCTACAACCTGTACATCCATTATTTATAATTTCATTGTCATTATTCCATCATACAGCTGATGGTAGTTCACATTCGCAACTACGGATACATTTAATATATTTCATGATGGCTGTTGCCGTCGCAGGGCCTGTTCCTTCATGTTTGCGTGTCAGAAGAAGCATTACATCGGAATAACACAGGAACTGCAGTTTCATATCTATATTGATTGGTTGCAGGCGCGATCCAAGCGTGAGGGTTATCATCACAGCCCCAAACCCCACAAAAAAATTGATAGATGAGTTTATATCAGTTTCCAGATTTCACAGCTAATTTTCGTAGTATAACTCCGAATTCCGTCCGTACAGACCTCGGAAGACCCAACGGCACCGCGCACAGCTCTCCCAGACGTTGTCAGTTATGCGTGAGCAGAGCCTCTACTTCTCAGTCAAGTAGCTCCTCAGTTGGCGACACAGGGGTTTAGTGCACCTCGGTCTCCAACAGCGCTCGACAGACCCGCACGGTCACCCATCCAACTGCTAGCCAAGTCCGAAGGCGCTTAACTTCGCTGATCTGACGGGGACCGGTGTTACCACAGCGGCAAGGCCGTTGACTTCGGAGAATCAAGTAGCATGAAAACTAAGGAGTCTCGTAAATTGCAAGGAATTCTAGAAAGCTTTGTTTAACAACGGGTACATTTCACTTATTTGCTTGAGGGTCTGCCCACGTGGATGATCTTAAGTGTCATTCCGGCCAAGTGAAGGTTCAAATTAACGGGCTGACTGTTCGGTGCTGTCAACGAAAAATCCAAAACAGTTCGTGAGTCGACAGGTAGAAGTGGTAAACCGTAGGAAAGATATTCCACTCAAAAAAATAATCAACTCAAAGACAGATTTCTCAAACGTGGGCAGAAACGATCTAAAGAAACATTCTTCCCCTCATATGTATGGCACAGCCACAGTCTGCGGACTTAATATTCACTATCGTAACGCTAATGTTGGCTGCACTCTTTGATGTTAAATTGCGTCATACACTATGGGTCATCTTCAGATCTACAAATCGAAGTTAAAAAAAAATTAAATTGGTTATGCGTTCCTTACGATAAATGTATCAGCCAAGAATATAAAACAAATAAAATAGATGAAAACTGAATGTATCTTGTTATATAAAAACTGAAGTATTAACGTTATCTGAATGATGATATGAATGTGAAAATGGCGTAAAGCGGCGCTCGCGTCGCGTAAAGATCTACTTCTGTACTGAAATGTACTTCTTTATCCTGGACACGTTCATTAGAATATGGAAAGTAAGACAAACGGGATTTAAAATGTGAAAAGATTATACGTTTATGCAAAACCACTTGTAATTATTGTACTTAGTATGGTATTCGTGTGGACTAAGATCTTCAAATTATTAAAAAAATTTGCAGAAAATATTCCAAGGAAAAGTACATAGAAAAACGCAAATTAATGAAATTGCGGCAAAAAATGTTGAGACAGTTAGCTTTGTAATAGATGTATCGCAGATTCCATGAAAATATAGTAAAATATGTGGTCTAGAATTCTGTAGACTGTGTTGTTCATACAACTGCTGTGTCATGTTGTTCTTGTTCGTCGAATCTGGTCGTCTGTCGGGAGCAGTGAAGCCCCTGCATTGCGTTTGATGTACAAGGCATATGAAACTCTTAACAACACTAAAAATTAAGTGTACAAATAAAGCCTGAAATGTTTGTGTACTAGAAAGAACGAACGAGGTAAAAGCAATTTAAAAGCTGTATGAATGCAGTAATATCCAGTTCACCATGGAGGTGGAAAAGGATGACGCATTGCACTTCCTCGACGTCTTTGTCCACCATAAACGAAATGGGTGCCTTGGCCACAGCGTCTATAGAAAACTCACCCACACAGACCTGTACCTGCACGCCACCAGCCATCATCCTCCAGCACAGAAGCGCACAGTATTACAAACATTGGTGCATCGTGCAAGAGTAATATCAGACGACGACAACCTGTTCCACGAACTGAGCCGCCTACGCAAGGTTTTCAGGAATAACGGCTACAGCGCCCATCAAGTGAAAGAAGTGATTTCTGGGAAATATCGGAATAAGACCACCGACGAAAATCAGGAAAAGAAACTTGCTTTGCTGCCATTCTGTAGTTCTGTGTCGAGAAAGACACAATATCAAATCAATCTTCAGGCCTCCAACGAAAATCCGGCAATTACTGAGACCAGTTAAAGACGCAGTAGGTCTCAGAACACCTGCAGTCTACGAAATACCTTGTGAGTGTGGCCAGAAGTACATCGGGCAAACAGTGCGCACTGTGGAACAACGCAGGAAAGAACATGAGAGGTACTATCGCCTACGCTATCCAGAGAAATCTGCGTTAGCTGAGCATGCGTTAGAAAACGGCCACCACATACAATTTGACGATGCCTCTGTCGTGGCTCGCACTAACGGCTTCTGGGACAGTTTAATAAAGAAAGCTATTGAAATAAAAATTACCGCAAACACCCTGAATAGAGACGGTGGCTTGCAGCTCAGCGCTGCGTGGGATCCAGCGATCGCGCGGTTGAAGAGGGCACATCGAACGCCGACTCAAAACATGCCCATATATGGTAATGTCTCGGGCACCAATGACGTCACAGCCGGCAGCTAGCGTATACAGGGTGTTACGAAAAGGTACGGCCAAACTTTCAGGAAACACTCCTCACACACAAAGAAAGAAAATATGTTATGTGGACATGTGTCTGGAAACGCTTACTTTCCATGTTAGAGCTCATTTTATTACTTCTCTTCAAATCACATTAATCATGGAATGGAAACACACAGCAACAGAACGTACCAGCGTGACTTCAAACACTTTGTTACAGGAAATGTTTAAAATGTCCTCCGTTAGCGAGGATACATGCATCCACCCTCCGTCGCGTGGAATCCCTGATGCGCTGATGCAGCCCTGGAGAATGGCGTATTGTATCACAGCCGTCCACAATACGAGCACGAAGAGTCTATACATTTGGTACCGGGATTGCGTAGACAAGAGCTTTCAAATGCCCCCATAAATGAAAGTCAAGAGGGTTGAGGTCAGGAGAGCGTGGAGGCCATGGAATTGGTCCGCCTCTACCAATCCATCGGTGACCGAATCTGTTGTTGAGAAGCGTACGAACACTTCGACTGAAATGTGCAGGAGCTCCATCGTGCATGAACCACATGTTGTGTCGTACTTGTAAAGGCACATGTTCTAGCAGCACAGGTAGAGTATCCCGTATGAAATCATGATAACGTGCTCCATTGAGCGTAGGTGGACGAAAATAAAATGAGCTCTAACATGGAAATTAAGCGTTTCCGGACACATGTTCACATAACATCTTTTCTTTATTTGTGTGTGAGGAATGTTTCCTGAAAGTTTGGCCGCACCTTTTTGTAACACCCTGTATAAGGGCGAAGCAACAGCCCACTGGCAGTCATACCACTTGACAATGGCCAAGGAGTGCTTGGCCGAAAGCTCGTGTAGTTTTAAGCAATTGACACGGTTGGAAACCCGAGAACATTTTATTCAATATAAAAACTGTAGCACAAAAAGGGAAAATTTAGTTAAACAACTGGTAACGCATAGAGTACCTCTAGACTTGCCCTACGCGGCACATTGATGCACGTGGCAGAAGGTACTTACCATTACACTACATATTCAGAGTAGGTGATCACCTTCAAGAATACGTTTCCTCGATGGAACTGAATATGATGCCAATACGTGAGAAGCGTAGCTCCTGACATTGCGCTGTCCTTTTTAAAGAACAAGGGACAGAAAAGGGGTAGATCATTTGATTTAGACGTAGGCTGTCAGTTTCATTTCCCTTCTTGTTGATGCAGACGGGAGCGCCAGGAGTAGTGAGTGCGCCGGCATTTGGCAGTGTCGGCAGGAGGCCCGGCCAGCTGATCTTGTCCGAGGTCGGCGCCCGGCACCTGGCGCGCCGCGCTCAGCTGTTCGCTGCTGCGCTGTGCGTCCCACAAGCAGCCCGCCGCACCTTCCGACGTATTTTTGCTTCCCGTCGTCCGACCGCAAGTCCGCCAACCCTCAGAAGCCCGCTTAGCGACGCCGGCGGCCCGAGTTGAACGGTTCCCACCAAGGCCGGCGCGAAACTTAAATTTGGCAACTGACCCGCCCACATCGTAACCCGGCGGCGGGCCGGGGGCGTCTCCGCAGGGTGCTCCGCAAGTTCTGACCGGCGCGGGCTGTTTCACAACTGAAGCGTACACAAAGAGCGAACACCACTACAGTCAGACCATCTGTTTTACTTCAATAGTTGAGTTCCGTCTCGACCTACTGACCCAGTACTCAGAAGGATCCTCTCTAGAATTTTTAGTTTTCCGGTCAGTATCAGAATGGGGAGCTGACAGACAACCTGGGCAATTATCAAGATTCTGATAATGAGTTTTCATTTCTCATCGTGGTTTGAAGCACAAATATCTTTTATTAGTCGTTGCATTTTCAAAAGTATATTACTGCACCAGCAGAAATGAACACTGCTACTTGATGACTGCAGCCGACCGGTGTGGCCGAGCGTTTCTAGGCGTTTCAGTCTAGAACCACGCGACCGCTAGGGTCGCAGGTTCGAATCCTGCTTCGGGCATGGTTGTGTGTGATGTCCTTAGGTCAGTTAGGTTTAAGTAGTTCTAAGTTCTAGGGGACTGATGACCTCAGATGTTAAGTCCCATAGTGCTCAGAGCCATTTGAACCATTTTTTGATGACTAATAGATGTAGCACATTGATATATATAATCGCTGAACAGATCTTCGGGAGCAGTGGAGTTTAATTCTGGGCCAATTCAACCGGGTGGTTGTCGCCTAGAACCGAGAACTAATTAAACCTAACTATCCTAAGGACATCACACATATCCATGCCCGAGGCAGGATTCGAACCTGCGACCGTAGCGGTCGCTCGGTTCCAGACTAGCGTCTACAACCGCACGGCCACTCCGGCCGGCTATCCATCTCTGATGGCCTAAATGTCGTCGGGTTATTAAACTGTGACTATCGTACTTTGTACTCCTCAGTGCATTTCATTTGTTGTCATGGAGAGTTATTTGAGGCCGAAATGTGGAATAAAGGATGACCCGGCTAATGGTTCAGCATGTGAAAAATGTCATGTGTTTGATGCGCGTATCATAACACAGTTTCTAAATGATACAACAGAGAAAAAGAGCGGAAAATGTGTCTGCCTGGCAGTTGTAAATAAGCTGAATTACATGAAATAACGAGGCAAAATTTTTCAGTATAAATTACAAAAATTTGGAAAAGCTATCGGAGCATATCAGAACAAAATAATACTTTCGTCTGTTTAGTGTATCACACTGTTAGAAATGGACATCTGTGACAGATTTATAATTATTATTTTTCTGTTCAAAACACATTGTTCCAGTTGCATTCTGGCCGCAACAACAGCGTAACGTATTCAAGTCAGAAATGCATCTCGAACGCAACAGGATGAGATTGCTGAACATCGAAAATAATGCATCGAAACCGCTCACCATCGAAACAACCACACATCTGCCTGTCTTTAGCATCTGAAATAAGTTTCTGTCTACGCCGGGAGCAATTGCGATACAGGATCACGAGGTTCTCGCTTTCTACGACAGTGAATGATCCGCGACACACGTGGTCCTCTGTGAGTCAGTGCAGTGATACGGGCCCCCTGGTCGTTGACTCTGCAGGGAGTCAGTGCCAACGTGTGTGTGTGTGTGTGTGTGTGTGTGTGTGTGTGTGTGTGTGCTCTTGGCTGGGCTTCAGCGACCAAAGAGGCGCGCGGCAGAGTTGATGGCGTTCTCAGCTGTGGATGCAGCTACACAAACAATGGAAATCGTATTTCTGTGGAGTATGAGTTTCGAGAATAATTATCCACAAATTGGATTCCTCAAAGCAGAAATAACTGCCTGTTATTATTCGCCGTTAGTTTTTGTTTTCATCGTCGAGAGAGATGATTGCCATACGCAGAGTAGGCGGAAATTTGCGGCCATTCAAACATAGTTGTTGAGGAAACACGCGATAAATTTCACATATACCGTCCAATATCTCTGCGGACCTGAGATTATATAACATGTACATCATGAACAGGTTGAGGCACTGTCTGACTTCCAAAACAATCAGTTTGCTTGCCACTCATATTCGTTTTTGGTATGGTTATCGCAAGTAACTATGTATAAACATCATAGTTATAAAACATAATTGTCTGGTAGTAACCAATACTCAAGAGATAACTAGTCTACAATATAAACTAGTTGTCATGCCCGACAGTTGCGTTCATCAACTGTACGATTCTGTATATCTTTTAGTAAATTCTATATTTTCCGCTAGCTTCGATTGGTTGACCCATACACAGTATCTTCTACACCATGTATGAAAATAAATATTGAATGTATTGTGAAAATTATGCTTCTGTTTCGTTATACCATCACTATATGAATTCTTCAACATACTCCTGTAGAAGTTTATGTTAACCTACGCCAGTACGTAGAAAATGTGTGAAATTAAGAGTCGCACATTCGTGCACGTTAAATAAACCACAACAACCCAAATAAACCGAGCAGAGTGTACAAGATTGTCCTCGTATCGATTCGATGTTCAGCCAAATAGAAACTACTTCTTTTGCTATTTCCTTAACAGACCTGAAAGTAAACAATGTCCTTTATATGTGATATCGAACTTTTAAATCGATAATTAGATAGTTACTTGTGTAATATTATCGATGAGAACGTGTGACAGACATTCATGGTCGAAGTGGTAGTAAGGGCTGAATTTTCATGGTGTTAGTTTGCAGAAATATCTATGCAAATTCTATTTTATCTTCATGCCCCATAGACCTGATACGCAACAGCGTTATTGCACTATCTGTATCAAATGTTACAGGGTTTCCCGAAAACTACGGTGCATATCTTCCAGAGAATCTCATTTAACTTCCATGAACATACCTCTGTACTCGCTGTATGAACCTGTTGTGCATCTCAGACATTTGGCTAATACTGCTTTGCTAAGCACTCCCAAACGCCGTAGAGCAATAATCAAAAGTAGGTCTCTCTAGAGTCGTCTGTGCGGTTTCTTTTACAGATGTAGCGCAGATTCTCGGAATCTCCCCAAGACATCTAATTCGCCTTCCCCCACCACTGATTTCACGGCTTCATTTCACGTCGTACCTCTCCGTAGCAATACCGCAAGAGTTGTGACGGAGTCGAGAAGTTTACCATAATTGTTGTAATGAATCTGCCGGGTTCTTCCCTTTGTTCGTGCGCACTACCTTGCATTAATTCACATTGGCAGAGAACCCAACTCGAAATATTATATTGAGGTTGAATCTGACCTTTTGTCCATGTTTGCTTTCAAATAAATGTTTTGTGAAAGGTTTGACCCTTGAGAAAACATAATTTTCATCTTTTTCACCCAAACATGTTTCGTTGAAGTTTCGGCATCAAAGCGTTCATTTCATTTTCTTAATAACATATTGCGAAGCTAATATGGATGGCAGACAGCTACGTGAGCATCAGTATGTGTTATTAAGAAAATGAAACGAACCCTCTGATGATTGTGAAACTTCTCCGAAACATACGTGGGTGAAAAAGGACAAATTTGTATTTGCTCAAGGCAGGAATCTGTTCGTACACATATTTATGGAAATGCTGCCCTCTCTGAGGATCGATGTTCTGGTTGAAAACATATATGACGTACGACTAGTTCGTGTTTCTTTCCACGCTCCGTAAGACTCGGATGACATCGTTTCGAGGAGATGGTTCAAATGGCGCTAACCACTATGGGACTTAACATCTGAAGTTCATCAGTCCCCTAGACTTAGAACTACTTAAACCTAACTAACCTAAGGACACCAAACACAGCCGTGCCCGAGGCAGGATTCGAACCTGCGACCGTAGCAGCAGCGCGGTTCCGTACTGAAGCGCCTAGAACCGCTCGGTCACAGCGGCCGGCCCGAAGAGTGAGCACGTTGATGTTGGACACTGCAGACTCGACTCACTGCGGCTTACCTTGTACAGCTGTTCGCGCGCCATGGCGCTGGTGGGCGCACCGCCGGCAGCTGCGCTGCGTGCGCCCTCGGCGGCAGCTGCTGCTGGCTGGTCGCGGCCGGCGTTCGTCGCGCGTGGCGGCCGGCGCGGCACTGTGCTGGCCAGAGCAGCTGGCAGCGGGCGCGTGCCCGCCGTTTCTTACCTGCTGCCCTCCACACCAGCGCACACCCCCTCCACCGAGCTCGGCACTCACTATAGAACGCGCCAGCCACGCGCTGGAGTGGGGCGTGTGTGAGTCTTCCGTCTGTCCCGGCCCCTGACTTCCAGGCTCCACTGCGCGGCAAGCTCGCCATGCCGCCGCCGGACGTCCGCCGGCATTTAAACTTCCCCAGCCCTGGGGGCGAGTTCGTCTCGTGGAGGTGTGCCAACTTGTGCCGTGGAGCGCCAGCGACCGAGGCTGCGGCTGGCATCTGTTTACTTGCCGATCAGCTCTCCTCTGACGGGAAGGACGCAGGATGTCCATATTTTCCCTTCTCCGTTTCCTTTGAAGGGCAACGTTATTGGATAGTTCCGTGTAGTCCAATGATGCTCTGCATAAAACATTATACGGAGAGATCCCTCTATTAAATGTATCTAGGAAAAAGATTACACGGTATTTTGTTCTTATGATCGATCAAAGGCTTTCTTTTAGAGAACACATACGGAAAATTATTACAGAAACTGCCAAGAATCAATACAATAGAATTTCGAATACCATTAAGATACATGAGAGTCTACCACTGTGCGATTTTTGAATCGCCGGCCGGAGTGGCCGAGCGGTTCTAGGCGCTACAGTCTGGAACCGCGCGACCGCTACGGTCGCAGGTTCGAATGCTGCCTCGGGCATGGATTGTGTGATGTCCTTAGGTTAGTTAGGTTTAAGTAGTTCTAAGTTCTAGGGGGCTTGTGACCTCAGCAGTTGAGTCCCACAGTGCTCTGAGCCATTTTTGATTTTTGAATCCATCATATGTTTTGCAGCCAGCAGATGGGCTCATAAACTGAGCCTTGCGGTAAACAAGACTATTGTAGAGCACTTGCCCGAGAGAGGCAAAGGTCCCGAGTTAGAGTCTCGGTCCGGCACACCGTTTTAATCTGCCAGGAAGTTTCATATCAGCGCACACTCAGCTGTAGAGTCAAAATTTCATTCTAGAAACATCCCCCAGGCTGTGGCTAAGCCATGTTTCCGCAATATCCTTTCTTCCAGGAGTGCTAGTTCTGCAAGGTTCGCAGGGGAGCTTCTGTGAAGTTTGGAAGGTAGGAGACGAGGTACTGGTGGAATTGAAGTTGTGAGGACGGGGCGTGAGTCGTGCTTGGGTAGCTCAGTTGGTAGAGCACTTGCCCGCGAAAGGCAAAGGTCCCGAGTTCGAGTCTCGGTCCGGCACACCGTTTTAATCTGCCAGGAAGTTTCAAGACTACCTTCACCGAAGAGTCAAGCAGTATATTGCTCCCTCCTACGTATATCTCGCGAAGAGACCATGAGGATAAAATCAGAAAGATTAGAGCCCACACAGAAGCATACCGACAACCTTCTTTCCACGAACAATACGAGACTGGAATAGAAGGGAGAGCTGATAGAGGTACTCAAGGTACCCTCCGCCACACACCGTCAGGTGGCTTGCGGAGTATGGATGTAGATGTAGACTATTGTTCGCCGAAGGCAGAGAGGAGTACCGCTTAGATGGTCAGGCGCCTTCAAAACTACATCACTGGATGCCCCGTCTGTCATCCTGGGTGTTTTTCCAATCGACATAACGATTAAATACCGTGCCGCAGCATGCTGGTTGAAGAAGGGCAGTAGAGACCGGGTAAGTTATAAATGGAGAAGACATTCAAGACAAATTACACTTTAAAAAAATGGCGCCTAGATACTTGGCAGAGAGTTGGGATACGAGTGTTAAGGGCCTCAGGTCCACGACTTTTTCCCGAACATCAGGGAGAGACTAAAAATGAAATACATAGATCCGAGTCGAGGAATGATACCCTTTTTGACCGATCATGTGCCTTACCCAGCACACCTTCACCGTATGAATCTCAGGGAAAGTGATACGTGCATATGTGGGGACATTGGGACCTCAGAACACACGATTATTTCTTGTGTCTTACACTCACATAGACGACAATCATATTTGAGACATTTTAATATTTACAACTCCATTAGGGACCCAGATAAATGGGCAGAATTAAATAACACAGCAGACAAAATCTCTAGACAATTACAAGTAGAGTTCAATAGAGGGAGATTATGGAAACACGGAGGACGGAGATCTCCAACTAATCATAGCAGTACTGAGGAACTTGATGATCATATTACTGATAATTATACAGACACAGAATTGAATAATATAACTGATTCACACTTATAACATTTTGTTGTAGAACTTGGTATAAAGTTACGTAATAAACTGTAAATTAAATGTGACAATGTGTAGTAGTATAAAATGCTGAATATGAGTCAGAAGAGTAGGTTTGGATATAGAATAGGGTAGCAAATTGCTGGTCAGAGGGCCATAGGTCGATGATATCATTCCGAGCTCTGCCCCTCACACCAGCATCAAAACTTTAAAAAAAAAAGAAAAAAAAGGAAGTTGTATTCTAACAAGATCACAGTAATCACTATAGATGTTGGATATGGATACACAGTATGAGAATTAGTATTTAGTATGAGGCCAAGAGTGGTAAGGCTCGAGGAATGTTCCGAGGTTTTCCTCTCATGGCCTTGTTGCTGAAGGGATATTTAGTAAATATCATTCTTTCTTTTGTATTTTTTTGGTATAACATATATTCTTCAGATTATAATAACTAAAGATTCTTTTTGTATTATTATTATTTAAAATTACAAGTATGTCTGTTTGTATTTTCTTTTTCTTTGCTAGTTATCAAATGCTGATCAGTAGTTGACCAAAACTTCCTGACACTGTATTTGGTCCGCCTCCACGGGGCGGTACACAGGCAACGGCACATCAGTAACTGAAGTTGATATATGCGTTAGATCAGTGTGTGGAGCTTTGATGGGTCTATGTTCATTACTATGTGGATTTTCACTTGTTCTTGATCTTGAGTTACTGATGTGACGGCTAAGAGACCAACTGCAGTATTACAGCCCGCTTTTTCATACAGGCAGCGGGCTTATTAGGCAAGCAGCAAGTGAAAGAAAAAGTCCAATGATGGAGCCAAAGGCACCTTCTCATGTCACAAAGTACCGGGTGGTTATAATTAAACTTTCCCTATTTGTCACGTTATAACACAGAAACTAAATTACATACGAGGACCAAACTTGGTAGCATCAATGTCAAGGACATGGGGAAAAAAACAGTGCAGGATCAATTCAAATGAAACACTTTTATTGCATATCATTCCATTACATGCTGGTACCATTATTGCTACAAAAGTGACTCAAAATGGCACCCATCAGTGTCTAGAGAGTCTGAAAGCGCAGGATTGCATTCTGCACAGCAGAACGAAGCATGTCCATAGATATACTGGCTACCTGCCTTGATATGCTGCTCTTCAGATCAGCACGTGTGTGAATGTTCGCCTGGTAAACCCTGTCCTTCAGGTAGCCCCAAAATCAGAAATCACAGGGCGTGAGATCAGGTGATCGTGCTGGCCAAATGTGTTTCGGAGAAGCAGGTGAACTTCACGAGCGATGTGCGGTGAACCCCCATCTTGCATGAAAACTGTTGAGTTCAATGCATCTCTCACCTGTAGGGCGGGTATGACATGCTGGCGAAGCACATCGCAGTAACGCTGGCCAGTCGCACTGCACGTCTTTGGTCCATGAGCACCGACCTGTTAAAAAATGGTCCAATGATCAACGTAGGCGTTAAGCCACACCATACGATGACCCATTCACCATACAGAGAAACTTTGTACGTAGTGACTGGAGGAGAAGATCCCCACACCCATCACAGAAAAATGATTTTTGTCTGTCCAGAGCCAGCCCTCGTCAACTCCAGTCCTTGCGAGAAGTGGTGAGCGAAGTTAACACGACGTCGTGCATCCTGTGGTGCAAGCTGCATCCTGTGGTGCAAGCTGCTGTACGATATGGATCTTGTACGGATACTATTTGGGAATGGTTCGAAGCAGCTTCCGTACAGTGGACCACAGGATGTTCAACTGTCGTGACACAGTACGAGCACTGCCTGACGATCGGGAATTGCGCGCAGCGGTTTCTACCATAGCAACAGGGATTTCATCAACCACCTGTGGTTCAACCGGTCGTCGGCCTCTTCCCGGAGCAGTGCCCAGTTCTCCAGTTGATTCGAACTTCTTCATCATGGCCAGAACAGCAGGTGGAGAAAGAGGACCCGTTTGTAATCCTTTCAGACGGCGATATTCTGGAAATGCAGCATTGCTGTTGTTTTGATAACAGAGCTTTACCAGTAATTTCCTTTTGTCCAAGCTCATGTTGACACGTCAACAAGCGCACTGCGACTGGCCAGGTGTGTGAGACTATGAATCACGAAGACTGATCACGGCACCTGGTGGCCATAGTTGGAACTGTACTGGGGCGCTGTGACGCATGGAAATCATGCAACCCATACTGTGGACATTAATACTACTAAGTTTGGTACTCATACGGTAATTAGAATCCGTGATATAACGTGTTGAGTAGGGAAAGTATAACTAATACCACCCAGTATACAAATGCAGGAAATCACACGTAAGGCGTAGAACCATGATACCTGGGCCGGCCGCAGTGGCCGAGCGGTTCTAGGCGCCACGATCTGGAACCTTGCGACCGCTGCGATCGCAGGTTCGAATCCTGCCTCGGACATGGATGTGTGTGATGTCCTTAGGTTAGTTAGGTTTAAGTAGTTCTAAGTTCTAGGGGACTGATGACCTCAGAAGTTAAGTCCCATAGTGCTCAGAGCCATTTGAACCATGATACCTGGTGGTTATAATTATAGAGTAACTTCTCACGAAGGTCCAATGTGGGCTGTAATTATAGTATGGCAGTGAAACTTGGTGGATATGTTAGTGCGTTAATTGAAAGGAAACATGAACAAAAAGTCAGCTGTAACCTCAATATATTATTTCCAGTTTTGCTTACCATCTACAAATCTGGCACTCTACAACTTCTCGTCGACGTATCTGATGCTCATACTGAACAGACTTTTAAATGGCAGTTAGTAGTAACACCAGCATTATGTCTTTGTCATTTGTGTGACCTTTTTTGCTCACGTCCCGTCCCTAGGCCATTACATGCGGAAACATTATTACGTCTTTCTTGCATTCACAGCGCCAGATTTGCACCTGGTGGTCGAAATTAATTACAGCCCACACTGGACTTCCGAGAATAGCTGAACATTAATTATAACCTCTCGGTATATCGAAACTGCTGAATAAAAAGAGATATTAAAAAGAGAAATTCAGTTATGGGATGCGTGTAAGTATCCTCTCTGTAAGTTTGAGTTCGTGTGTAAAACAACACCTCTTTTAAACGATGATTATGCGGAAATGAGCATGAACATAGTACTAGTTCTGACATTCAAACTGCTTGCCTACAAATTTCGCAAGAATAATGATAAAAGAATTTTGTACACTTTAAATATAAAGGAAGACTGGTTTGAACAACTCAGGCATTTTCGTATGGTTGAGGTTGTAGTTGTCTTCCTCACACCTTAGAAGCAAATTAGCCAGCCTTTTACAGAGTGGTTTCTACATCGTAATGTGGACGCCTGTCTACGATGGAACTTCGAATTTTTCAAATCATTTCCACTGGTGAGGGTGGCGATAGTGTCAGAGCAAATCATAGCACCGACAGAGGATGGACCTCCGGACCTTTGGATTTATAGTATGGCTCTTAACCAACCCACCCACCAAGCCATACATCATGTTGTTAAGCACTTACGGAGCGGAGACGAGTCGGGTAAAAAAAATCGAAATCCTCTACTCAAACACGTACACGTGTAAGCGCATGCGCTAGTGCAGAAGCATTCGGGGGAATGCTGTTAAAATCCCGGTTCGGTCATCATTTTCCTGGTTCTTTGTGGCTTTCTTAAATCGCTTCACGGGAAAACCGGTACGGTTGTTTTTTGAAGACCACAGCCGACTTCCTGGTCCATCCTTTTCCACTCAGAGCTCTTGTACGCTGCCTCTAATGTTTTTTGTTGTCAGTGGGATGTTAAACGCTTAATCTCCCTCTTTCTTATCTCGTCGTTTTATTTTAGACCGATATATTGTCACGCACCGAGGACGGTTTGACAAGATTTCCAGACAGCTACATGCAGTGCGGCAAACACGAGGGGTTTGTACTTTGTAAAACTCCTTATGCTCTCACATCCTTCTCAAAATGCTTGTAACAAAGTGGCGAGGTATGTTCACTTGGAAAGAACCTGTAGAAGACTGTACACATTATTACAGGAGTGGGACAGTCTCTGATGAAATTCGTAGTCTACTTCGGGCTAAATAGAGAAAGAGGGTACATATAGTAACCTCAAGCGTTGTCTTCGCCTCTCTCTCTGTCTCACCCCCCCTCCCTCTCTCTCACGCCCCCCTTCTCTCTCCCCCCTCCCCTCTCCCCCTCCCCCCCTCTCTCTCTCTCTGTGTGTGTGTGTGTGTGTGTGTGTGTGTGTGTGTGTGTGTGTGTGTGTTTCGGTAGAGAAACGCGGCGCAATTTCAGAGGGGCTTGGAGCGACCTTGTGGTGTGTGCCGCAGGGGCAGTCCAGGTGCAATAAGCGCGCAACCCTCGGCGCAAAGCCGGCTGTGCGGAGGGTAAAGGCGTCAAAGAGCTATTCAGCACGCCGCGCTACCCCACGCCGGGGCTGCCCCTGTGAAGAGGCGCTCACTGGCCGCAATGCGCGACGCCCTACCCCAAACTGTTATTGCAGGCCGCAGACCTCCACCCATCGTCGGGTAGGCCTTCTCACTTTCTGATACGGAATGCTGTGGACTCTGACGGGACGAAATTACCCCGGCCCACCTCCGAAGGAGCAAGGAAGTTCAGGGGTTTAACGTCCCGTCGAGTGCGGGCTTACGAAAGACGAAGCCCATACTCGGATGGAACACCGTTTGGGAAGGAAATCGGGACTGCCCTTTAAAAATCGACTACCCCGTATTGGCCTTACCCTTGGCCAGTGGTTGTCTGGGGGTTCTACAACCTAATGTGGACCCCTAGCTACGACGCAACTTCGAATTTCTCAACGCCTGGAATTACCGTGTATAATGTTTTCGCTCCTGATTCATTGGTACTAATTTTTATCACACAACGTAACTCATTGTGGCCTTAGAAACGCACAATGAATAAGCCGTTTTATTCATTACTATTCCCAGACAGTACATGCTGCAAAAAAATCATTTTGCAGCTTGGAAGGTTAAGCGATTTAAGGAAACCATGGAAAACATAAATCTGAAGAGCTGGATGGGATTTGAACCGCATTCCTCCCGAATACGAGTCCAGCATCTTAACGCTGCATCACCTGGACCGATAACCACGTCCAAATACGAAACTGGCGTAATATTCGTTGTTTCATATTCCACCATGAGGACTCTCCAGTACATGGCGCCTAAAGCGTTCATATTACTGTACGCCACAATTTGACACTGTGTGTTTCGTATCTTGGGAAGAATATAACAGTATTCCTAAGAGGAAACCTCTGTTTTTATTTTTTAAAAATGGTTCAGATGGCTCTAAGCGCTATGAGACTTAACATCTGAGGTCACCAGTCTCCTAGACTTAAAACTACTTAAACCTAACTGACCTAAGGACACCACACACATCAATGCCCGAGGCAGGATTCGAACCTGCGATCGCAGCAGCGTGGTTCCGGACTGAAGCGCCTAGAACCGCTCGGCCACAGCGGCCGGCTGTTTTTATTTCAACTAAGGACGAGGCTAGTGTGCTCAAGCTTTAAGAATACTGTGTATTGTCGTACTCCAGTCTAATGTCTTCAGTTGCAGTTGTTAGCGTGTTACACAATGTTTAGTCTTTTAGTCCACCGGTCAATCAGCCACTGCTTTGTGCTATACTGTTACAAAAACTTTAAATCCGCCTATGGCCGCTCAATTTTGACAGAAAGCGCAAAGAGCTTGGAAGATGAGTAAAACGGAATGGATTGCGCATTGAAAATGGGTTATGGTTTTATGATCAACATAAGTAAAACAAATGTAATTGGTAGAATTTAAATTACTTGACAGACTTTGCGTTGCCTGGGTATTCATTTTGCCAATTTTATATTACAAATGAAAACGAAAAATGAACTATGTTTGTAGTGTAACATAGAAAATAGTTCATTTCCATATATTCGTGGAAACACCTTTGAAATTATACATAACGTACAAATGTGTAAGTACAGGATTCCGGACATTTCTGTACGCTGGACGCAGCTGCTTCGCGTGTCTACAACGCGATTTTCTAAACGTGTCTATGGAATCACCTCTTCAAAGCTCTGTAGGCGGCTGTTATTTACGCCTAGAGGCGTTTGCGCTTCGCAGTTAAAAGCTATCGAAGTGCTGCCTGATGTCAGAGATTTGCTTAAATTGACTCTACTGTAGGAGTGTCTCGGTAGTGAAGAATAAAAGTATGTCCGCAGCTCGTGGTCGTGCGGTAGCGTTCTCGCTTCCCGCGCCCGGATTCCCGTGTTCGATTCCCGGCGGGGTCAGGGATTTTCTCTGCCTCGTGATGACTGGGTGTTGTGTGATGACCTTAGGTTGGTTAGGTTTAAGTAGTTCTAAGTTCTAGGGGACTGATGACCATAGATTTTAAGTCCCATAGTGTTCAGAGCCATTTGAACCATTTGAATAAAAGTATTAAAACTTTATGCATAATGCTGCTTTTTTCACTCATCTCAGTTTTTATGCCGTATCTCTTGAACTATGTGCCGTACAAAGATATGTATGTGTGTAGGTTCAAAACGAATGACTCTGAGCACTATGGGACTTAACTTCTAAGGACATCACTCCCATAGAACTTAGAACTACTTAAACCTAACTAACCTAAGGACATCACACACATCCATGCCCGAGGCAGGATTCGAACCTGCGACCGTAGCGGTCGCGCGGTTCCAGACTGAAGCGCCTAAAACCGCTCGGCCACTGTGGCCGGCAAGTATACAAAGAGGAAGAGATTTGCACAGGACAGACTAGCACGGAGAACTACATCAAACTGACATTCGGACTGAAGACCACAAACAGTAACTTTTTCTACATCCTATACAGTGAGTTTCCTATTGGGGTCAAAGTTTGAGATCTGATGACACGCTTTTAGTGCCCTCCCCCCCCCCCCCCACCTCGCTCCCCCTCTCCCCCCTTCCTCCCTCTTTCCTTCCCTCCGTGTGCCCCCCTCCCTCTCTTCTTCCCTCTCTCCACCCTCCATCTCCCCCATCTCTCTCTCTCTCTCTCTCTCTCTCTCTCTCTCTCTCTGTGTGTGTGTGTGTGTGTGTGTGTGTGTGTGTGTGTGTGTGTGTGTGTATATAGTTGCACTGTCTTTTCCATGTATTCAACTGCTTATAGGTCCTTGTCAACAAGTTTGGTAGTTAATCTCAATTGTTTCACAGACTGCGCATTATACCTCGCCTAGCCCATTCCGTATTTTACATTCAACCGCTACAATTTCATATGCATGGCTGGTGTACATATTGTGCTATTATTTACATCGACCCGTATTAAAGATTACTGAACCTTTGTAAAATTTTATTGTAGTAATTATCTTTATTCCACATGATAGACAGATGTGTTTGTGTTTCTTAGTACGATTTAGAGGCTCATTTGGAGGTCTTAACGCAAATTGGAAAACTACCGCTTGTTGCTGCATCAGTTGCGTCATTGACAGATTTGGGAGACCCCACTTCGCAATTTTAAGAGGTTAAGAGGTTATGGAGTAGGTTAGATGATTAAAGTTCATAGTTTTTGTTTTCTAAGTTTTCAGCAGGCCCTGTCTTTGATATCACATACGAAAATGGAAAGGCGTCATTTGGCTTTTTCGTTTTCTTTTTGATCGAGCTTTGTCCTGGTAGTTTTTCTGTTCTGCATATAACATAGTCTACAAAAGCTTGAATGGTTTACATCTAGCAGTAAATGTGAAAATTTTAGTTTATTATTTAGCGTGACTGTTTTTGATATCGAATGAAACAGCTAGTTTGCTGTTACCAGTCACTATTTATTTATACCCGCAAAGCGTTTGGAAGGTTAATACCTCCACCAGGTGGACTTACGTGTGTTAGTACGACGTGTGTGTGTGTGTGTGTGTGTGTGTGTGTGTGTGTGTGTGTGTGTGTTGTGTCACGACTTTGGTGTTACATTTGACACTGTCTCCTGCGGTCACCGGCTCCATTCTCTGTCGTAATTCATCGCATTTAAACCGGCATACCTATGCACCATCTTTGTTTTTAAGGATGTCAGTTTACGATAGAGAAAGGAGCATGTGACCACAAGAGATAGCGTAGCAGGTAACTCCAAAGTCGTAACACAACACTCACATATGTCGTACAAATATATGTAAATCCACGTGGTGGAGAATTAAACCTTCGAAACTTGTTGTGGATATAAATTACTGGCAATGGTACACTTGTTGTTTCATTCGATACATTTAACTAGTTGTTTTTCTACGAATCTATGACTTACTATAGTTTGAAAGCAGACTACTTTACAAATGTTATTCGAGGCTGTATAATTTGTATTACAGTATTTGTAGAAGGCGCAAGTAATTTGTGGCACAACGTTCTTCACTCGGAGAAGAAAGGTAAGGCCAACTCGGCCAAGTCATTTAGTCCCGTAATCAATTCAGTGGCGTCATCTCATGAAATTTCATGCTCGCACAATGAACTCACGCTGGTACATAATATTCCGAGGAGTGTTGCATTGCGGGCATACTTTCTTAAGATTATCATACTCTATTGTCAGGAAGGGCGACAATTTCAAGTTTTGTGCGTGACTGTGATCCGTCAGTAAGGAATGTGTCATCCAAAGGAACTGAAAGTTTCACGTTATGTCATTGTGTATTCCATAGTCACATACGCAGAAAAAATTTACCTTCTCTCTAAAGATATAACGCGGTTGCTTCATTTTCACGCGATTATTTATATTCGGATTGAAATTGACCTAAGCACAACTACATCTGATATCGAAAACAATCTAGCGATTGACATCGTAGTATCTGAAATACACCTGAAGAAGGATATATATATATATATATATATATATATATATATATATATATATATATATATATATATACGCACGACGAAGTAATTATCCGAATGGGACGGAAATCGGTAGAAGTGACTGAAATGTGCAGAGAAAGAAATGATTACAATTTCAAAAAAACTAGGTGATTTATGCAAGAGAAAGATCTTCAGAAATTGAGCAAGTCAGTAACCCATTGGTTTACCTATGGCCCTTATGGAAGCAATTTTTCGGCTTGGCATTGATTGATGAAGTTGTTGGATGTCCTCTTGAGGGATGTCGTCTTCAATTCTGTCCAACTGGCACATTAGATCTTCAAAATCCGGATTTGGTTGGAGGGCCCATAATGCTCCAGCATTCTCAATTGGGGGATCTGGCGACCTTGCTGGCTCAGGTAGATATGGCAAGCATGAAGACAAACAGTAGAAGCTCTCGCCGTGTTGAGCGGGCATTATCTTGCTGAAATATAAGCCCTGGATAGCTTCACATGAAGGGCAATAAAACGGGACATAGAATATAGTCGACGTACCACTGTGCTGTAAGGATGCCGCAGATGACAGCCAAAGAGGTCCTGCTATAAAATGAACCAGCACCCCCGACCATCACTCCTGGTTGCCGGGTGGTACGGCGGCCGACAGTCTGGTTTGTATTCCACCGCTGTGCACCGCGTCTCCAGACGCGACTTCGCTGGTCATCGGGGCTGAATCCGAAGCAGGATTCATCACTGAAGACGATTCTTCTCCAGCCAACGAGATTCCAGGCCGAGTGTGCCCGACACACTGCAAGCCGGCTTGTTGGTGTACAGAGATCAAAGGCTGTCGGCGCAAGGGGCATCGTGAGCTCAACCCACTTTTTGTGAGGCGCCTATTAATGATCCTAGTGCTCACGGGACGACCAGTTGTACATCGGATCGATGATAATGATGAATTCGGGGCTATGAGTGCCTCTCTGACGATTGCTCGGTCCTCGCGTTCTGTCGTCTCTGTAGATTGACCGCTTCCTGATTGACGCTGTGTCCGGCCGTGGTTCGCTCTTTTCTTCCAGCACCGTCGTACAGAGGAAACGCTCCTATTCAGATGCCGAGAGATTCACCAATCACTCCAACCGGCGTCTTTCAGCCCAACTACATGTCCTCTCTCAAATGCGAACATCTGCGTATGTTGATCACGCGCCTGTCTGAGAGGCATAGTTGCTGTCCAGCTGAGTACATGGAACGACATTCGCAAAGAGTTTATGCTTTGTGATGTCCCCTCTCTACTATCCTTGTCAGGTGCGCTGTGAAACTGCGCTTTAGCGACACGCATTCATCCATCGGCCGCCAGAGTTTACAATTTTGCATTTCCCGTTAATGCGTGTATGAAACTTCGTTTGTAAATCATTTGCGTAACTCCCTCGTGGTGAGTCGTTCTTTTCTTTTTCTGTTTTTGCCTTAGAGTGTATATTTACGACCAGTGGAAACTTTTACTTTTATTTACAGCTGTCACTGAAGACATTATGAACAAATTAATATACCTTTTATTCATATTCGTTGTAAGTTTATTATACTTGTCCTCTGTTCTCAAGCAACTATAAAACCTCATTTTCTGTGCACTACTACAGTCAGTTACAGATTAGTGAGAAGGCATCATGAAAGCCATGAATCAAGGCACTCAGGTAGCTGCAGTATTTCTTGACTTACGAAAAGCATTTGACTCAGTAGCATATCAACGCTTATTTTCTTTTTTCTTTTTTTTTATAAAAAAAAGGTCATCTGGGGTGTCAAACGAAATTTGTGACTGGATTGAGCCTTTCTGGGGAGGGAGGCGACAGCATACTATCTTCGATGGAGTCGTAGACATATGTAGAAGTAGGATGAAATTTTCACTCTGCGGCGGAATGTGTACGCTGATATGAAACTTTCTGGCAGGTTAAAACTCTGTGCCAGACCGCGAATCGAACTCAGGAGCTTCGCCTTTCGAAGGTCGTGAGCCGTGCTTAGGTACCTCAGTCGGTAGAGCACTTGCCCACGAAAGGCAAAGGTCTTGAGTTCGAGTCTCGGTCTGGCTCACAGTTTTAAGCCGCCAGGAAGTTTTATGTAGAAGTAGCTTTAAGTGTGTCCCAGGGAAGTGTGTTGGGGTCCTTTCCGTTCATGCTGTTTATTAATGACATGACAGACAATATTAATTGTAACCATGTAGTTTCTGCAGATGATGAGTTATCGATAATGAAGTGTAGATTAAAACAGAAAAAGAACTTATACTGATATTCAGTGCAATATCTTGATAATATTTCGAAGTGAAGCAAAGACGGGTAACTTGCTTTACGTATTCAGAAATGTAAAATTGAGCACTTCACAAAAACGAAGAAAGTAGTAACCTATGACCAAACTATCAATTCGTCATATTGGAATCAGTCATACCAATACGTAGGTATAAAAATTTGTAGGTAGGCCTATATGAAATGGAATATCCTCATTCTTAGGTAAAGCAGGTGACAGACATCGGTCCATTGCTATAACACTAGGAAAATGGAGTCAGCATGGAAAGAAGAACGAGTATCAAACAATCTTGCGCCTCCTCGTATAATGTTGATCAAGTATGAGTCGTAACGTATAGGACTAACTGGGTCTGTTGAAACTATACAACTTCCTCACTGTGTTTATATGCGACACAACTTCCGGTAGGCGAAAGCAGATTTTCGGAAACCTCTTTTCGCTATCGTTTTTCTATGTTACGGGCTGAATAGACCGGGCAAATATGGTGTCTGGAAATCAGCTATTCAGATTTCTGATTCAGTCAGCACAATGGCTGTTAGAGGTAAGTTGCTTCATGCTCAGCCTAATATTTCTATTTCTCCTTCACTGACCAAAAAGTAACCCCGTCCACATGAGCCGATAATTTCTCAAAGATGCGATTACACGGGAGGGAAAGTGGATCGTGGAAATGGATAGCCGGCAGGTCGAACCGCATTTCCAGATTCGGTATTGGAATATTTAGATGATATTGAGAAATCGTTTTACGAAATCCGGTTTTGGGAGCCCCCTATAAACATAGTGTCTCATGTTTTCCCCTTGATCTTGTTCGTTTTGTTAACTTATCCTCTTTCTGCTGTTTCAAATTTGGTCTCATCCGTAACAAAGTATCAGCGTTGTATGTCAGCATATAAGGGGCAGTCAAACGAAAGACAGACAGATAGAAAAAAGCAAGTAAACTGTTTATTATTTCAAAAGTAATCGCCGTAACTTTTAATACATTTACCCCTCTGTGGGACGAAACGGTCATTGCCTTCATGAAAATATGTTTGCGGTTGACTATGGCACCATGATTGTATCCAGGCATGCACCTCTTCGTCCGCAGCAAATCGGCGGTCACGAACATTTTCTTTCAGGGCTCCAAAAATATGGAAATCGCATGGGAAGTAATTGGGAGTGGGGGGGGGGGAAGGGGGGGGGAGGCGATGGGCAGGGGATCACATGTTACCAAAGTTGTTGCAACTAGGATACAGAAGTTTTGTTAGGAATCCCTTACACATCGTTCATACATTCCCCATCCTTCCCCAGGCGATTTTCATTGTTTTGGAGCCCTGAAGAAAGACATACGTACGATAGTGCAGTGCCTGAAAGACATTTGTAGTCGTCGATTTGCTTCGGACGAAGAAGCGTACGCCTGGGTAGAATCATGGTACCGTAATCCATCGCAAACCTTTTTCCACGAAGGCATTGGCACAGTGGGATATGTGTGTTAACACTTACGACGATTACTTCTGACATAATGAATATTTTACTTACTTATTTTTCGTCTATCTCGTTTGCATTTTACTTACCCTTATGCCTTTGTATGTAAATTTGTGGCTGTTGGTATTTCCTCTTACTTCTTTTAGAGCTTACTCTACGTCTGAATTGAAAATGACATCGAAATGAAGAGTCGACGAGGGATGTGCAACAGAAAACATTTTCAATTAAATAAAAGAAAACTGTAAACATTTATGAGTATTAACGTGACGTTTGTTTGTTTGTTTGTTTGTTTGTTTGTGTGTGTGTGTGTGTGTGTGTGTGTGTGTGTGTGTGTGTGTGTACTGACGCAGACGCAATACGTCTCCGTGTGTTTTAACGTCATTATGATAACATAAAAAAATTGAAAAATGGCTTGTGCCTAACACAACTATTTTCGTGAAATCGTCACTCGTTATACTGTGTGTTGACAGTAAATACATTTTTTGTTGACGTGGTTGTCGGACTCAATACAAGTCCAATTTTGGGTCCTTGCCGGGAAAACAAGAGAATCGAAATATTTGAGATCTGGTATTACAACAAGATGCCGCAAATTTGATTGATAAAATGTGAAAAAAGGATCTTCTCCTCGGAATCGAAGAGGAGAGAAACATTTCGAAAACACTAACTAGAAGAAGGGGGATTGTGGTAGAACCTGTCATAAAAGGCACCAGGGAATAACTTGCATGGAACTGGAGAGGGCCGTAAAGGGTAAATATTATTGGGAAAGACCGAGATTGGAATATATAGAACAAATAATTGAGGGCATTGGGTGCAACAGTTAAACCGGGATGAAGAAGTTGGCAGCCGCATGACCTCGTGCTGGTGCGCACATCACACCACTCAGTGGAGTGATGAAGTAAAACAAAAAACTCGTATGGCGCTCTTGAAGTGTACAATCGTGGGTTCAGTTTTCGCGTACGGTGGTCAAGACACGCAGCCGCCGTGTTAAAAATTAGACTGTAATGTCTCGCCATATTACCTAAATCCAGAGCCGTCGTTGCTACACAGCGGGGTCCTCATCCCCTTGGAGGCTGCACCTCATGGAAGAGTGACAGAGTGCGCCTCGTAATCCACGGCGTCCATAAATCAGCGCGCTGAGACGCAGACATCGACGGCGCGTCGGCGCGGCAGGTAATCTTTATTAAGGGCGCACCAGCTGCGGGCGGAGCGATATTTCGTTGCGGCGGCAGCAGCGTATGTGAAGCCCGAGACGAATGGCCCGGCCCGTGGCTGGGTCGAAGGCCTGCCACCTAGGTCTAGCCACCGGCAGACGGATGGCGGCGGCGGCGGCGGCGGCGGCGCGGCGGGTGGAGTGGCACGGCTCCTGCTTTGGGCGGTCAGCTTCCTCTGTGCCGCCTGCTGTCCGGTGGTCTTCCATTTTTTCCCCTTAAGAGCTGGAAGATTTACTGTCGGCAAAAAAAATCTCCTTGTACTGGCGAAGTTCGCCTCTCATGACGTCCAGTGGTCAGTTCTGCATTTATATGGTGGTGTACTGGCACTTTTGAACTGGTAGTATGTGCCCTCGTAGTTCTTCGCAGCGGACTTCGTTGGTAACAGCGTTTCGCTTACTAACAAGGAGAGGGTCTGATATGTGGGTCACCGATTTTGCTCAAGTTTTGCAGGCACGTTCTATATTGAAAATAAAGATACACGTGTTTCAGCTTTTTGCTAGGCTCTCCTTAGTTTCTGAAAAAAATGAGATCAAAGATGATGACGGAAAATCATATTTTAATACTGGTGGAAGATCGTCTAAGAACAAACATGTTTTATTAATGTAATATGTGGTCCAACGTTACTAATGTTCGAGTTACAAATGTTTTTGTGCTTTTATGCTATACCTTGTGTATCAGTCATTCAGTGAGTGCAGCAGAGTGAGGTCGGCGGTCGAGCAGTCAAGGCATTGGACTTCCAAACAGCTGATTCGTGTTCGATTCTCGGTTGTGGCTTTTTTTCATTCGATATTTTTTGGGAGTATCTGATAATACTAATGCCTGCCGGCCGAGGTGGCCGAGCGGTTCTAGGCGCTACAGTCTGGAACCGCGCGACCGCTACGGTCGCAGGTTCGAATCCTGCCTCGGGTATGGATGTGTTTGATGTCCTTAGGTTAGTTAGGTTTAATTAGCTCTAAGTTCTAGGGGACTGACGACCTCAGAAGTTAAGTCCCACACTACTCAGAGCCATTTGAACCATTTTTACTAATGCCTCTCTTTCCTTTTTTTAAGTAAAACTTCGGAAGGTATGATTTATAATCAAATAAGTATATACTGTATATAATTCATTGATAGTTATTTTCTTCGTGGTACGCGTCACGCTGGATAGGACTTTCGTAGATGACGACGCTCAACCGTGAAACGGATTCCACCAAATTGTACTACTCTTTGTCGACCGTGTGACGTTTACTTCTTCCGACAGATAAAGAATTCCATCGTACTGCTTCAAAATCACGCGACATCCTAGCAGAGCAGAGGACTGCAAGATGCTACCAAATTGATGTGTTTGTACGTAATCATTTGTCCACGCCTGTCTTTCAAGATATTCTTTTATGCGCATGGTACGCGTGCAAATCGAAATCTGGTAGATGTGTTTTTATCAACATGAATCAAACATGTTCTCCACCACAGTATATTGGAGAACGTGTCAAGATACCGATGGTATGTTGCGCACAGTGTGAGAAGTACTTAAGTCTCACAAGCTGCGACATTGTCGCGAATAAAACAGTGACCCAAATATACAGTAAGTTTCCTTTAATTTACGTCTATGGTCACAAACTTTTTGTTAACGGAATACCGGTTTCGGTCTATACTGACCATCATCAAATCTGTTCTGTAAAAACAAAGTCCTAATGTACTGCAGCCATAGTGGCATCGTCAAATGTTAAATGAAAAATCAGCACCAGCATCGTCAAATATATATAAATAACATCATATGCACGAGTCATGTTGTCAGTAGCACTATTGCTGCAGTACATTCGGACTCTGTTTTTGTAAAACAGATCTGATGTGGTCATTACAGACCGAAACCGGTAATCTGTTAACAAAAAGTTTGTGACCATAGACGTAAATTAAAGGAAATATAAAGTATTTATGTTTCGCCTGTTTCTAGAAAAGTTTCACCCCACTGATTGGGAGAACGGTTGCTAATGGTCGATGTGTTAGGATTACGCAGTAATATACTTCAGGTGTATTTTTGAACTATCGTGATCAAAATAACTGTCAGTACATTGTAATATATTTGATTATTAATCATAACTCTCGATGGTTTACTTTCTTAAAAAAGCCGAGAAAAGTATTCCGGTTATAGTATTATCAGATACACTGAAAAAATATCGAAAGAAAGCGAGCCACGACCAAGAATGGATCACGGACCAGCGGTTTGGCAGTTCAGTGCCTTGACCGCTCGACCGTCGCCTCTCTCTCAGCTAGACCACTGAATGGCGGGTACTGAAGCTACAGCGTGAAAATACAAAAAATTAATCACTCTAGCATTATTAACGTTGGATCCCATATTATATTAATAAAAATGTTTGTTTTTAGACGATGTTGCGATGTATAGCATTAAAAATACAATCCTCCGTCATGAACTCTGACCTCGATTTTTTTCAAAAACAAGAGTGTGTCTAGCAAAAGAGCCAAAACACCTGTATCTTTATTTTCAATATAGAATGTCCTTGCAAAAATTTGATCAAAGTTGGTGACTCACATGTCAGACTCTCCCCTTGTTAAGTGTCGTGTATTTGATACGTAATACTGTGACCTAGCGACGCAAGCCCATCACCTGCAGGCGGCGGATGTTCAGCACACAGTGCGAAAGGCTCGGGAAATTTTATTCGCCTGTGCCTTACTAGCTTACCGTGAGGAAGAAACCGGTTTTCCGAAACAGCGGGCGTAACTGTGTCTTTCTTGTTTTGTGCTGTCGGTTTTTGTATTCAACGGGAAGGAGGTCGTTAACGGGGGCTCTGTGAAAGACCGATCGTTCGCGGAATGCCTTCTGGAGAAGCCAATTAAGAGGAGACTGTGGGTCGCTCAGATGTTGTTGGTCTCTGCCAGCGTTTCCATGACGGCAGAGATATGCGCCGAGACTGAGTCCAAGAAACAACTCATCTTCGCTCTACACTGCAGGACAAGTCCATTTTTAGAACCGAATCATTAAATACTTTGATTTTTAGCGCTTCTTCCCTTTTCAGAATCTTTGTAAAATTATGAAACTTGGCGCTCGACTTCCAGAATTTAGGAGTGTAGACGTTAAGGCAGACTTTAAACGGGGTCATTTTCTGCACTGGATACAGTCTGTGCACAGATTCGTTAGTGTACCGAGCTGACACAGCGTGTCAGTTGTACATCGATGGTTAATTTTCGCCTCTCGAGTTAAAAAACTGTCAAGAGTGTTCACAAAAATTGTCGATCATAGTGAATGCGTCAGCTGCGGCTGATCCTCTCCACGAGATCATGTACGGCTTTCAGCAGGAAAGCGTGTATGTGTAGCAACCAAACTTCGGATATTTGTGATCATGTAATGAGAACTTGCGGTCTAATTTGACACATACGTAATGTGATGTATTTAGGTCATTCTTCTTCGTATTTTCCAGGAATAAATAATTCTACCATTATGATGCGACAAAGATGGGTGTTTTTGAAATGTTGCTTATTTCCGTAAGAATTTAAAAGTCTGGCAAAAACGGACTGCCGGCCGCTGTGGCCGAGCGGTTCTAGGCGCTTCAGTCCGGAGCCGCGCTGCTGCTTCGGTCCTAGGTTCGAATCCTGCCTCGGGCATGAATGTGTGTGATGTCCTTAGGTTAGTTAGGTTTAAGTAGTTCAAAGTCTAGGGGGCTGATGACCTCAGATGTTAAGCCCCATAGTGCTTAGGGCCATTTTTTTGAAAAACGGACTGTTTTCTGTACAACTTTTCTTATTAACCGATACGTGTGGCTGGAGGCTCTGTGAACGACCTGAGGAGAAAGAAAGAGAGCCGCGCCTTTCATAGCGCAGCATCAAAATATGAAGTACAACGGCTGATACAGTGCGAAATACACGAGGGATCAGTTCTTAAATTTTATGTTGTAATTGCAATAGTGCATGGGAAATTATTAAAAATTCATCAAAATGTTACTACGTTCAACCAGTCCAGTTAAATGATATCGATAACAGATAACAATCTCACGTTCTTATCTGATGCCCTATTTGATCAAAACCTATTAGTGGACATTAATATGAGGTGTGTCCACCCTTCGCCTTTATGATGGCTTAAATGTGCTGGGGACTCTTTCAATGACGTGTCAAAATGTTTGTGGAGGAATGGCAGCCGATTCTTCCTCAAGAGCCGTAACCAGATAAGGTAACGATGGTTGACGCTGCGTTGCGGAGCGAAGTCGACGTTCTCACTCATCCCAAAGGTGTTCCATTGCGCTCAGGTGGAGACCCTGGTCAGGCCAGTCCGCCTGAGGAATGTAACTGTTGACAAACCGTTGCCTCAATGATGCTGTTTTATACGACGTGGTGGATTGTCGTCTTGATACAAAGGACCATCTCCTCTAAACTGTTCCTCTACTGTATGTTTTCTTAAGCGCAATGAGGGGACCACACCCTAGCAACGAAAAACCTCGCCGTACCGTAATACCACGTCCTCACTATTTGTACTACACATGACAGAAGGGAACGTTCTCCAGGTATTCGCCAAACCCAAACCCTGCCATCAGATTGCCGCAGGGTATAGCGTGATTCATCACCCCAAATCACTCGTTTTCAGTGATCCACTGTTCATTGGCGTCGCTTTTTACACCACCTCAAGTATCGCTTGTCATTGACTACAGAAACGTGTGGCATATGATGAGCAGCGCGACCATGGTACGCCATTCTTTTCAACTCCTTACGCACAGTCATTGTGCTTGCTGGAATGTGGCAGCACTTACGAACTCAAGAGGAATCCTTCCTCTGATTTCATGCGATTTCGGACTACCAACAGTAGCAATGCTCGATAGTCCCTTTGCATAAGAATGTAAAGCTTGGTTGGTCGTGGTGTAGCTGTGGATTTTCCTTCACGGTTTTTCTTCACAGTCATATCACAAACAGTCGACTTGCGCGTATTTAGAAGGGTTGAAATGCCCTTGATGGATTTGTTACTCAACAGACATCCATGCTCAGAATCACTGAGCTCTCCTGAAAGACCTGTTCTGTTGCTAGTGTTTCTCTGCTTGACAACATAATAAGCCTCCTTATACTCCTCACCCACGGGTAAGGCTATTTAGGATCTTGTCTCTGACCTCCATCAAACTGGGCGGCCATGTTGGGATTTCGGGAAATGAACAAGCTGACTGGTTAGCCAAGTTGGCTACCAGGATGCTGATTCTGGAAATGAAGGTTCCAGAACCGGACCTTCGGTGATTTATACACCATCGATTGCTTGAAGTCTGGAACTCAGATTGGTCTGCCCTGATCTTCCCAAACAGATGAAAATTAAGGAGACCACAACCACGTGGAAGTCTTCCCAACTTGATTCTTGCTGGGAATCCACCGTCCTCTGTAGACTCTGCATTGGCCACACTTGACTGACCCATGGCGACATTCTCAAACGTGAGGAACCCCCAAACTGCCTCTCGGAACCCTCCTGACAGTGGCTCACTTACTCACATGCTTTCCCAATTTGGGTACACTGAGGCGGCATCTTAATGGTAGTGATAAACTACCTCTGGTGCGACCATACAATGTCAACTTGGCTGACTTGGTGTTACGTTTTGCATGCGAAGATGATTTCTGTTCATACCTGTATGGTAGGGCTTTTTCGCCTCATAGACGGCCTGAAGGGTTGGTGGTGCACACCTCTCTGCCCCACTCCCCTCCCCCCAGGGTCCGTTGGTGGTTCTTGCTGGGTGGCCCATTCTGGCCTCTGCCCTTTCCAACTTTTTATTCTCCTCATTCTTTTTCATTTCTTGGTTTAACGCCTTGTCTTGAGTGAACTTTTAACGACTTGTTGTGCTGTATTTTTTCTGGGTCTTTATCTGTTTTTTATTGTGTTACCTACACAAAGGTTTTACAGGAGTTGCCTTTCGCCTCCTTCTTTTGACGACCACTCCTGGTCTGCCACTTAGCGGATGAAGGGACTGATGACCCTGAAATTTAGGCCCTTTCACTCTAAACCAACCAACCAATCAACCTCCTTATACTGGCGACGTTCGCCTCTCATGACGTCCAGTGGTCAGTTCTGCATTTATATGGTGGTGTACTGGTACTTTTGAACTGGTAGTAAGTGTTTTTAAAATGAATAACACAAAATAGAATTTAATGTAGGCGTCCTGGGAACTCTACAGGAATCAAATGCGGTTCCTCTCAGAAAAAACACTAAAGAACACATCGGGCACCGTATTTGACTGACTGTGATTTAACCTCGCGAACGTACAACCAGAAGTCAGCAAACTGGACTTTTTGCGCTTGTTATTCAGTTTCAAACGTTTTATTCTTCGTTGTGCCCCATTATCTCATGCCAGTCCTATTGTTGAAGAATTATTCCTCACCAGTCCAGGGTGTAGTTTGTACCGTCCTTGCTTCAGCTGATCTGTGCAATTTTAAAATCCCATTCATTTCACGCACTCCAAACAAAGTTTCTGGTATCAACGGATAACGGAGAATACACTCCTGGAAATTGAAATAAGAACACCGTGAATTCATTGTCCCAGGAAGGGGAAACTTTATTGACACATTCCTGGGGTCAGATACATCACATGATCACACTGACAGAACCACAGGCACATAGACACAGGCAACAGAGCATGCACAATGTCGGCACTATTACAGTGTATATCCACCTTTCGCAGCAATGCAGGCTGCTATTCTCCCATGGAGACGATCGTAGAGATGCTGGATGTAGTCCTGTGGAACGGCTTGCCAAGCCATTTCCACCTGGCGCCTCAGTTGGACCAGCGTTCGTGCTGGACGTGCAGACCGCGTGAGACGACGCTTCATCCAGTCCCAAACATGCTCAATGGGGGACAGATCCGGAGATCTTGCTGGCCAGGGTAGTTGACTTACACCTTCTAGAGCATGTTGGGTGGCACGGGATACATGCGGACGTGCATTGTCCTGTTGGAACAGCAAGTTCCCTTGCCGGTCTAGGAATGGTAGAACGATGGGTTCGATGACGGTTTGGATGTACCGTGCACTATTCAGTGTCCCCTGACGATCACCAGTGGTGTACGGCCAGTGTAGGAGATCGCTCCCCACACCATGATGCCGGGTGTTGGCCCTGTGTGCCTCGGTCGTATGCAGTCCTGATTGTGGCGCTCACCTGCACGGCGCCAAACACGCATACGACCATCATTGGCACCAAGGCAGAAGCGACTCTCATCGCTGAAGACGACACGTCTCCATTCGTCCCTCCATTCACGCCTGTCGCGACACCACTGGAGGCGGGCTGCAGGATGTTGGGGCGTGAGCGGAAGACGGCCTAACGGTGTGAGGACCGTAGCCCAGCTTCATGGAGACGGTTGCGAATGGTCCTCGCCGATACCCCAGGAGCAACAGTGTCCCTAATTTGCTGGGAAGTGGCGGTGCGGTCCCCTACGGCACTGCGTAGGATCCTACGGTCTTGGCGTGCATCCGTGCGTCGCTGCGGTCCGGTCCCAGGTCGACGGGCACGTGCACCTTCCGTCGACCACTGGCGACAACATCGATGTACTGTGGAGACCTCACGCCCCACGTGTTGAGCAATTCGGCGGTACGTCCACCCGGCCTCCCGCATGCCCACTATACGCCCTCGCTCAAAGTCCGTCAACTGCACATACGGTTCACGTCCACGCTGTCGCGGCATGCTACCAGTGTTAAAGACTGCGATGGAGCTCCGTATGCCACGGCAAACTGGCTGACACTGACGGCGGCGGTGCACAAATGCTGCGCAGCTAGCGCCATTCGACGGCCAACACCGCGGTTCCTGGTGTGTCCGCTGTGCCGTGCGTGTGATCATTGCTTGTACAGCCCTCTCGCAGTGTCCGGAGCAAGTATGGTGGGTCTGACACACCGGTGTCAATGTGTTCTTTTTTCCATTTCCAGGAGTGTATTATAAAAAGTCACTGAAAATAGTATAAGTGCTGGCATAAACAGTAAACTAAGAAATGAAACTGATAATTTGTATATCATTTTTTTTCAATAATGAACAATCCGAACAGTTTAGGGCAGACTTTACCGTGACATTGATGCCGACTGAAACAACGAGCTCTACCGTAAGCAGTAACAACTGGTTTATTCATAAAAAGTTATTTTATCAAATTATCAAAACTGTGGAGGGAAGAAAAAGATGCTAGAATCACTGATAAAAGAAAGCAGTATCCCACATCAGTAATTAAACCATTTCGTTTTTATATTTCGGACAGATACTATAGTTTTGTAGTAGTCAGCGACTACAAATTGTTACCCGAATAATAAAAAATCTGCGGGAAGGCATTGGAGTTAGAATTCTACTTGAAGGGTGATCTGTGTTAAAATATCTCACCCTTCAGATTCGAATGTACCGCACACAGACCTGAGGTCTAATACATAAACTGGGAAATAATTGGCAAAATGGGTATAGAAAGAAGTTAATTAAATGTATATCATAAAAAGAAAATAAGAAACAGAGTAAGGGTCAAGGGCGTACTGATCCAAGCTAAAATAATGAAATACCAGTGGACACAATATATCATGGAAGAATTGGGTAGTAAATTTAAGAAATGTAAGGTAATGTAGGCGGCTGTAACGAAAAAGAGTGGGAAGCAAGGCGAAGAAGACGGCGATATCAGCTATGGACATACGGGAAGCTGTCATGGGCCACGAGGTGTCAGGTAGGAGAGTAGTGGAAACCACTGCTAGCAATCATTCACTCCAAATCGCATTTTATGTAAAGTGCATTGGTTTTTACCTTAACGATAATGTCGTTCTCAGAGGTTTCCCTATCCGTAAAGTCATCCACTTGAAATCGGCTACGCTAACAAGACTTGAGATCTGCACTGTTGTATATAAAATTCTTCATATGTTTTCGATTATCTTAATCACTCAATGCTTTCCCGACTACACTTGTTGACAATAACAATTATACGTTTCACCGAGGAGAGAAGAGAATTCGGCTTCGATATTTGTAGAAATATAGCAGTCTCTTGTGAGGTCACATCATAGACACAACGAAGGGAACTGCATGGAAGTCGCCAGAATAATAAATAACTTTGTGATATTGATGATAGTAATAATAATAATAATAATAATAATAATAGTGAAATAAGTTTGTAAGTGATAAATTGAGTGGTGATGGGAGTGTTACTGGCATATAGCCAGCGACGCTAGACCGAGCTCTAAAGTAGCCCTATAAAATAGGCAGCATAGTGAGTACCTGGCGTTCGAGAAAGGACTAAGATTGCCTAGCGTCTGTGCCCTTCCATTCAATTCGCTGAAAATTCAGTCATCGTATTATTTTAATCGAAGTGTTGTCGATGATGGAGTTCGAGTACGGAAACGGCCAACGATATTGTCGTGCGGCGGTTTCATTACTAAAGTGCTGGGATTTTGAGACATTCTGGAGCAAACAGTTCTACAGATATGCAAGGAATACAGTGACGTACGGTACAGTGTCTGTTACTCTGTTTGTGGATGTTTCGACGCGTTCTTATTGAGACTATACTAGTTGACCAAGTTTGAAACTATTAAGTTTCATGAAAAGCAGAAGTCTTAGATGTGAGTGTTTAATTAATTTGGTCGCCAGATTCCGCATCCGATTACCAACTTGCAGCCAACGCGAGGAACTCTAATTATCACGCGGCTAAGGTTGCACTGGATTTAGAAATACTCCATTTCATCCAAAATTTTTCCAGCGCAATATTTTTGCTTGGCATCGAGTGAAACGACGGATAACGACGAGAGGACGGCTCTTAAGGGGCGTCAGACGACGAACTTCACTCGGTCCACGTCATTCATAATCGGTAAGCAATCGAGGAGGAGGCGACGATGGCTTGTTACAATTTGTGAGCTAATAGCGGAGATAATGTCCCTTGAGTTAGCGCTGTCTGTCTCGTTTACCGAGCGTAGTACATTATACATGCATCATTAAAGGCATCTTCCCTTGGAATTCATAATTTTTACCGTTTCTGTAAGAACTTTATGTGGACTTTTTAAAATGTCAGCTCGTTTGCACCTCATAATAGCAGTCGCTATCATGTTGAACAGTACACGTCTTCGAGAGAACGGCGTTAAAATTTACCTCTGATGTTACTTGAAAGGATTGTAATAATGATTTACGTTAATAACGGTGTGTTATGCCCAAAATTTTCATGTGTTATTATGTGTAATTTGAAGCTCATAAAAGCGTAAAGCACTCAATGCAGTGTCAGTTTTCGGAAATTTTCCAGATTTTGTTTCCTACTTTTTGTGCCTTGCGTATGTTACACAACCATTACAACACTTGACAGAGCAGAACGTGTAACGGGAAACCTCATTTCACGACCGAGACCTTCCCGCTCTCTTAGTGCATGTTCCCCTGAGCGCAGCGGTGCGCCACTGGGCTTGTATTCGGACGGACGACTGTTCAAATCCCCGTCCGGCCAACCAGACTTAGATTCCCCGTGATTTCCTTAAGTTGCAAATAGTGAATGCCGGGTAGGTCTCGGTGAAAGCGCAAAGCTGATTTTCACCGTCCTTGTCCAGTCGGATGTTTTGTTCCGTCTCTAATGGTCTCGTCGTCGACGGGACGTTGAATCCTGATTTTCCTTCCTTCTAACAAAACTTTATCTACGGGGTGTCCCTCCTAAGAGTCGTCGGGCGCGTTATTTCTGGCGTTTCGCGAGATATTTGCATTTCACATGCGGCTATTCAGGGATGGTAGGTGAAGTGGCATATTACCAATATTTGTATCTTGCCACACTTCAGGAAAGTTTATTTATCTTAGCTCATATGCTGGTTTTTACTCCAAACGTTCTTCCCTGTACTGTACTGCGCTGAACACTTTTATAGCAACATGCGCGCGGTTCTGACCAGACGAAGTGAAGCAGGATTCCTCTTTCTCGCAGCTGAACCTCAGACCGAGCATAGCTGTGTGGTTGCTATAGCAACCATGGCGTCACCAGTATGACAGTGTGGTAGGAGCATGAGGTGAGGGAGACAGAAAGTTTATTACCGGCTATTTCCGTATCCAGATGGCAGACTGTAAAACAGTGGTTTCTGTGTGCGTATAGCATGCTTCCATCTGTAGAGTGTTTAATGCTCTATGTTTTAAATATCAATCCTGCCTGTGACATAGCGTGCATTTTATTAGCAACACCATATTCACGTTGTATCGAGTCCTGTATTATGAAACTTTGGATCATTTTGTTATGGAAATGGACGAGAGATTTCGCCGTTGTGAAAAAAATTCGGGTGGTTTTCCTTGCCGATACTACAGAACTGGAAGAATACCAGTCTTGTTTCCCTCTAGGGTCCTTTAAAACCAACAAAATTTATTTGGTCGTATATTCTCCAAGACAATAAAATGGCTTAAGGAACGAACACACTATTTTGTATGGTGGTGAGAGAACAGAAAGATTTCCGCCGGAAATACGTTATAAGTGCTTGGTGAGGATAAGGAAATTTTTACGGACACTTTTAAACTCGTCTCTCTTATTCTATCTCTTCTACTACCACGAACACTGAATAAATTACAAACTGTCAAGATCGCTGAAATCAGTTCTTCATATAGATTACCAATTCAGACAATTTTCTTTCGGCCGTCTTCGGATCTGTATTTACACATTACACAGTCTTCTATTCCAGTAGAGTAACTGGTGCTATACAATGTATGTCCATGTTGGTATCGTGGGCTATACTAGAAGTCGGCATGTCAATTTGAAAATAACAGCTATGTTCAGACATGTCATTGTACTATCATACAGCATCGTGGAACGAAGCTTCTTTTGCCTGAACAGTGCAAAAACAAATCTGAGGAATACAATTTCAGAAGAGAGGCTTTTCCTCTAGCGAATATTACAATTCAGAAATAACTTCTAGCGGAGTTAGTAAAAACACAGCCATTCTGTGAAAACATACCGACAAGTTAGCAGTCTCAAAGGGCCGAAGGAGTGATTTGGTGTTGAAAAATAGCTAATTTCAATGATTAAGGTAAGCGTGTGTAAATGTACGTATATTTTTCTTCCCTGCTAGCTCTTCACCTAACTTCCAAGGCACGATCCGCCACTGTAATGCAATTTCGTTTTTTGCAATGTGCAGCTGGCGTCAGCCCAAACAAATACTGCTCATCACATGTTTCATGTGACACCCTGTGTCGACGGAAAGCGTCGGTTTGTTTCCCATGACAAAGAAAGTTATTTTTAAAGCGGAATTTTACGTTCCCATTCGATAGAGCGGTGCAACATTAGTCTAGCGCGATATTAGTTTTATTGATATGTATCAACAGGGACAGTAAAACACGAAGATTAACCAGTACTCCAGCGTCGAGAACACCGCCTTGGTCCGCGCTGCCTGCTGCCGCCATGCAGAAAAGCTGCTTAAAAAAAAAATTCAAATGGCTCTGAGCAGTATGGATCAGTCCCCTAGAACTTAGAACTACTTAACTAACCTAAGGACATTACACACATCCATGCCCGAGGCAGGATTCGAACCTGCGACTGTAGCAGTCGCGCTGTTCCAGACTGAAGCGCCTAGAACCGCTCGGCCACACCGGCCGGCTCTCTAACAGTTAGGCACACTGAACGTTCCATAGTAACATTTAATTAACATTTACTTATCCTTAATAATGGTGGTTAATCAAAGTGGCTCTTGTTTAAGTTAGTTCAAGAAATACAGCAACGAGCCACTTTCTGTATAACTTTATATATGCCAAAAGCGGTTTCGAGTTTTGATCCATAAAGGACCTGTGGCCGGCACCGCTGCTCAGTCGCTGCTGGAGTACTGGCTGTTCTTCCTGTTAATACAGGATGAGGCATAAAGGATGAACGGTTTTCAAATGAACAATGCATCGTTAGGGGTGCTTCAATTTTTTTGATTACAGAATAACACTCAAATAATGTTGCCATTTAACAAAATTAATGCTTGGAAACAACATCTCCCAGATGACGGCCGTTTTCAGCGATGCACTTCTTAAGGCTCTCTCGGAAGTTGGCTTCAACTCTCTGCAACATGCCTCTGTCTATTTGGTCGATTTCCACACGAACGACTTCCTTCAATTCTTCAAGTGTACGTGGTTTATGCACGTACACACCTGATTTGAGGTAACTCCACAAAAAGTAATCACACATGGATGGGTCAGGGGAACGAGGCGGCTAATAAATGTCCCCGAACCGGGAAATAACTCTACCACGAAAAACAGTCTTAATTGCTTCCATAGTCAATTTTTGCTGTGTGATCCGGCCGTTGTGGCCGAGCGGTTCTAGGCGCTGCAGTCTGGAACCGCGCGACTGCTACGGCCGCAGGTTCGAATCCTACCTCAGGCTTGGATGTGTGTGATGTCCTTAGGTTAGTTAGGTTTAAGTAGTTCTAAGTTCTAGGGGACTGATGACCTCGGAAGTTAAGTCCCATAGTGCTCAGAGCCATTTGAACCTTGCTGTGTGAACTATAGCTCTATCCTGCTCAAACCACACTCACCGGACAGGAATAAGGTTTCTTCTTAATTCAGGTAGGAAGAATTCAGTGATCACCTTTCTATATCGTTCAGAGGTTATGGTTACAGTGTTCCCGTTCTCGTCTTGGAAAAAGTATGGACCAATAACATCTGTACCTGTCACAGCACTCCAAACAGTCACCTTGGGACTATGTAATGGTTTCTCATGCAGTAGTTTTGGGTTTTCACTGGCCCAATAACGACAGTTCTGCTGATTAACCAATCCGTTCAAATGGGAATGAGCTTCATCCCTCATAAGCAAAATAATGTTGTCATTTTGCTCAATATGGCCTCCATTTCTCGGACAAAATTTAACCGCTGTTCATAATCTCTTGGGTTTAATTTTTGCACAATGACCATTTTTTAGGGACGAAATTTTAGGTTAGTATGCAAAATACGCCTTACCGAGCGATTAATGAGGCGCAGCTCAGCCAAGTCTGTTCTAGCAGATCGACCAGGGCTACGGATTATGGCTTGCCGAACTCTTTCCACATTTTATTGTGTCCGAACTGAGTGAGGAGCTCCTGGTGGTTTTTTGATCATAACTGTTCCTTGTGTTTGAAGTGATTCTGTCCAAAGTAAAACGGTGTTACGAGTGGGAACACTACCATATCTTGGGAGATTGAAATGGCGGCGAAACTCACGCTGCACTCCAACGATAGACTCACTATTGCACACAAAACTAAACACACGATGCTGCACAGTCCACGGCACCATGACCTTGACTAAACAAAACGGCAAGAGCTACCACATCACTGCCCCCCTATAACCGCGTGAGCCTGAATACTAGCGGTTCTAAAAACGTCTGTCCTTTCTGCCTCAGCGACCAAACAAATATCACACTGGTCTTATTTGTCTCCGCTCTATCGAATGGGCAAGTAAGACACCGCTTTAGAAATAGTTTTTGTTGTACCGGTAAACAATCCGACGCTTTCCGACGACGCTGTTCGTCGTGTGAAAGGCGTGATGAGCAGTATTTATTCGGACTGACTCCATCTGCACGTTGCAAAAACGAAATTGCAAATAACTGCCTAAATGTCTGAGAAAATACGCCTGACGACTCTTAGGAGGGACGCCAGCAGATTCGAAGCATTTTCTTAATTCCTTACACCACTATTAGGAAGACTGAGCTACAGCCTAATATTCGCATTTGTATGATATCCTTCCACTGTAGTAGCTAGCTCTGCTTGTCAGCTTTCCACGTGTCTATATGCCCCTCACAGATGCATAAGTGTTACTTAGTTCCGTCGTTTCGAGGAATTACTGCATCCGTTACACCAGGAATGAAATTTTTGCACTTTCAGAATTTAAATATGAACAAGAAAGTACGTTCATGTAAATTTTCATTACGTTAGGTTCCCGAAATCAGCGTATTTCACACACGTTACTTGAACTATCTCGGTATCTAGTTTTCTGTCCTGTGTACTTCCTTTGTTTTTCTCGGAGCTCTAATACAGTTTCGCTTTTTTTAGTTTTTCAAATTATTCCAGTCTCCCATCTCATATAGGGAAAAAGGTCGCCCCGTTCTTTAATTACTGTATTCGCAGTCGTATTTGGGAGAAGTGGGTATAAATTACTGTGTTACCGTCCTCTTTATGATTATCAAGAAGTAACTTAGATGATCTGAAGTAAATGCAAGAATGCTTCCAGAACAGAATGGTGGCCGCTTGCATCACCAATCTTTCTTTAATCAAGCGGCGGGTATCTCTCTAATAAGCTCAATTTCGAATACTCAGTAAATAATAATCTACATTCCTCCCAAGTAATTTTTCTAGGGTACAGTAACGTGCGAATAGACGTACATAAGTCCAGGCCCACTGAGCTACGACTATCTTATCGGTTGATCTGATTTTAGACATTCCTTGGTATTATTAATTTTAAGGTTGGCGTGAGTTGAGCAGTAAAAATGTTATAGTGTTTCTCATAACGTATGAAACTTATTACATCAGCTACTAACATAATTTATTTAATTCTCCGTGTGACCACGCTGAAATTAAATAGTAGCTACTCAGTAGGAAACATAACGCAATATACTTAACAATTAACGATGATGGTTAGAACGGTAAGGAAATAATTGTTCTGTTGGAAATGATGCTTGCCTGAGGAAGATGTCCTGGTTTCTGTAAAATCAATTACGTGGAAAACTTAAGTACACATTTCACTTAGTCTTCTCGCCAGACACCAATTGAGTTTAATTTATTGAGTGCATCCAATGAAGTGGTCACTAGAAATATATAAGGAAATGCGTACAGGTTGTAGATTTTATGTAGGGCACTGGTACACAATCTGGTGGTTAGGAAATGTATCCGCCACTTCTCTTTTCTTAACAAGTTTCGATAGAAAATCAGTTCGCTACTGGCATTCATACCATGAGGGGTAAGTAGGTCTCAGGCTGCAAATAAAAGGTCCGGAGCTCAATTCTCTACCGGTCCTGTGAGACTCTTTCTGTCACTTATCGCATGTTGTACTTATGCAATGGTTTGTATATGTGAAGATTGACAATTTACCTCGTGGCGCCGCGTAATTTGGTTCAAAGGTCGGTGGACTGTTAGATCGTACCACCTCCAAGAACACCATGCCTGCAAATCAGGCCGCGTGGTCTAAGTTGCTTTGCCACGGTTCGCGTGGCTCCCCCCCCCCTCCCCCCCTCCCGCCCAATTGGAGGTTCGAGTCCTCCCTCGGGCTTGAGTGTGTGTGTTGCCCTTAGCGCAAGTTAGTTTAAATCAGTTTAAGTAGTGTGTAAGCCTAGGGACCGATGACCTCAGCAGTTAGGTGCCACAGGAACTTACCAGAAATTTTTTCCGAGAAAACACTATGGTGTGCAGACCAACCTTCAGGTTGTCAACATCTTTTACCTTGCCTCGTAGTTGTGCGATACAACAGTTGAGCGGTCTCGGGATTTGGATCTGTAGCTTGCCGGAGAAAGAAGGAAATATGCAGATAACTCGTTTGGTTGGGTGACACATGAACTCACTGAACATCTCACTTCGCATTAATTCAAAATAAGAGAAAAAAAAACTGAACGTGTTTCATTGATTGGAATCGATCTGTAAATAATAGTAAGACGAACTGCTTGCTGGAAGTTTTTCCTTTGCCGGTGCAAAGTTGTGGTGAGAGGGCTTGAAAACGTATTTAATGTTGATATGTGAGCATTGCACAATTCACAGTATCTTATACACAGATGTTAAGCTCTGGTGGGAAACCTCAGAAGCTGGCTGGCACACTGACGTGTATATTTCACGGTACGTTGGTCTTTCAGAAAGCTTAGACTGTGTAATTCTCTACGGATGACATTTCGAGCGCCTGTCGCTAGTTCAGGCAGAAAGCGGACGGTTGTGAGCCTGTGTGACGAAACAGTGTCACTGGCGGTTTGCTGCCGGCTGCCCTACTGCGCGCGAACTGGTTTGTTGTATGTGTAGTGTTGCTACCGGCGGGAAAACAGTTTTCACGAAAATTTACAGCCAGCTTATGGTCGGTCTCAGTATTAACCGTAATACATTCCTAAAAACAGAACCGTCCACGCCAGAAAACTCTTAACTAGAGGGACCGGGGGTCATGTTACGTTTCTTTCGAGCGTGATTTCGTGACAAATGTTCTTCGTAATGTCACTTAGGAGTTCAATATATTTTAGTTACACTGTGCAAGTATGGTTTCATGGTCACCGAAATGGATGTCGCAAAGGGGTTGTAAAATCTCTTTTCCTCCATTGAGTCATTTTTTTTTTTCATTTTTATCTGATAGCACCGTGTCTAACCATCCGTTTACGTAAGCGTTTTCTTCACTCTGGCTTGATATACTGCGTAATGCCGAATTGAATATAAGGTTTTGCTTAATGGGATAACCGAATAGATTGGCATACAGTATCTAACGTGAAGCAAAATATTTCTTGCAGTTGATCTGAACATTGAATGTTTGACTAAAGCAGAAACGTAACAATTTCAACGCAGTTGCTTTATTTAAGCGATTTCGCTGTGCCGTATTATCATAGGAACAGTGAGATCATGGGTATTACAGCGTTTAATCAGGCATTTAGAGTCCCTTTAGTCTGGCATAGTTAAATTTTCTCTTACGATACGTCGCACGGTACTGTAGAATGATTCGTGTTTCACGTCCATTTACTTGTGAAACTGCATTATAAATGTTTGCTCGTTGTGCACATCAGTAGAAAGGTTTCGTATGAAGCGATTGTACCCGCTACGAGGAACACTGGAAATATTTTGTCATACGCAAATCGATGACGGGATAGGCACGGTGTTTCCTGATACAGCAGCCACAGTGGTTTAAACATTATCTCATCGATTCATTCAACCAGCACAAGTTAAAGCGGCACTAGAACTTAGTTTCCCGGTAGTCAGCATCCGCAGCGGAGCAGTCGAATATGTTACTTTATCCAAAGCAAGTTTCGCTTGTATACTTCGATAAAATTGGAAAAGAGGCCAAGATATTTATGAATAATGTTTCTTCCATAAGAAACAGAAACAGAGTCAATATGTGTGACATTTTTAATGCATTTGAAATCTGCTGATCTCGATAGATGGAAGTGAGACCTAGTTTTTCAACTCCCCCGTTGTTCGCTTCCAGCACACTAAGTCACTCTTCCTGAACCGCCGACTCTTCGGGTGACCTCACCGGTGTTCCGCTAGTAATGGAAAGAATCCAACTCTACAGAGCGAATACATTACCGCTTCGATGAACTGAAGGATCGCCTTCCGACCTTAATTGAAATCTGATTTGAATTTTATTGTCTCCACTTCTAATTCCACCGACACTGTTCCCCCCGTTTCTCAACTGATTCGTAGATTCTTTTATAGAAAGCAATTAATTCTCCCCCGTACATTATTAACGCAAGCGTGGCCTACAACGCTGTTTATTAAACGTCTAGAAACTAGAAGTCGTAAAGTGCAAAACGGCGTACTAGGTCTTCGTGAGAGATGTTTAGTCCGATAAGAAACCTAGAAAAGAATTGCTCTCGAAGCTTCATAAGCTGCAAGTAGTCTAGCCTCTGTGCAGTAGCCTCTTTTCTCCATGTGCCCGTGATGCAGTATTTCCTTTTCTTTAGTCGTTGTGGTGTGCTAGATAATATAGCATGAAGGTAGATCTCGAAAATCTTCTATATGCTCGACTGTATTTTCGGGGAATGTTATACATTTTGCCATTATTCTTTGTGTAATGTTAGAAATTCTACTATCTCAGCAACGAACTATAAGTAAAGTGAGACTAGTCTAATATACACGTGTATTTATTTCTTAAAAAAATTTATGTGCCTACTATGAAGTGGAATGAGAGGCATCATCACGTCACCCTGTAATTGTACACTCTAACACTTGTTAACACAGCTCCAGGACAACGACTGATTATATGTTTTAGCAATTAGGAATTGAAATTATGTTAATTTTAAAGAAATCTTTGACAGTATCGCATAATTTTTCAGAAAGATTTCGAGATCTGATCAGAAGACAGTAAACTGCTTCCGACTGGGTCCTTACAATTGCCACAGAAATGTCTGCCAAGGCTGAAAAGGGATAGTAGTTGAAAGCTCAACTATTATGTCACTAAAACTAAAACACTAAAATTTTCCAAGGAAACGAATGCAAACTACTGCCTTCCGTTAGAGCTCCCTTTCATTAATCACTTCCCCCAGTTAATTAGGCGCTCAACGATTTGGTATGAATCTTTTGCCTACCGAACATCTGCACGTTCACTATATCGCAACAATAGCCCAGAAAACCGGAAAATGACTTAATAGAATTCTACCTCTGAAAACGGGTACCTACTGGCAAATTTTTGGGCGTTTACCGTATTCCTTAAAATAATTCTTTCCATTGTGGATCAGTGACTTCAGAGATCAACAATATAATCTGCGCTATACAGAGTGTTAACGACTTGCCTTCCCGTCACATTTATTCGAGGTAACCGTGACATCATCTTCCAACAAGATAATGCAAGGCCGCATGTTGCCCTCGCTGTCCACAACTACCACGGTACAGAGGATGTTCGTCTGTTGCCCTGGACATAGCCTACCATATCTGCCTGGCACCCCGTCGTGAGATTCCGAGATGGGGGTGAAGAAATGAAGCAAAAAATTATTAAATTTAATTACTCTTCAGTTAGTTATTTCGAAAGATTTCACCATTTTCAACAAGTCTTTTTTCCCTTTTATGTATTTATAAAACTCCATGTGCTTCACCACGTAGTTAACTGCCACTGCAAGACTGATTCCACAGTCCGTGGCAGCAGTAGATTCATTCAGTCTACATTGGCGAAAAAATTCCTTATGTGCGGGAATAATTTTAGCAGTTGGCATTTGCGTTTAGGATTTTTCCTTAACAAAGTAAATCGACCTTTCTTCCACGGAGTGTTTATACTTCCATTCTCCGAGTCACGCTTAGTTTCTAAAAAGCTCGTCAGATACATATATTCCTGAAAACAATTGTCACCTGAAATCTTCTCACCATTGTTAGTCGGATATAGAATAATGTTTTCAGTCATCGCCCAATCTGGGGTTTCAGATAGCGTCATCCAGTCAAATATTCGATATTTATTAAAAGGAATAGCCAATTTCTCTAAGTAACCAGATGCTACGGTATAGAAAGCCATAGTCCCTTCATCAGATTAATTATTTCTTGGATGGGTTTCAAATTCTTTAATTTGTTCACATTCATCTTGATTTGCATGCCAATAAAACTGGCAGTCTTCCTTTCATTCGGACGTCTTTGAGTTCCGATTAATATATTTCTTATTTCAGTTATAGAGACTTTATTATTCTCCACGCTTTGTATATTTTTTCAAACAGAGCCAAGTTTGGCTGCAGAAACATGCAAGTCAATTTCAGTGAGCGGACTGCTGAAAAAAATCTGAAATTATTTTAGGTGGCTTGTCTTCGGCGTCAAAAAATTGTTTTAATGGAATCAAAAGCTTAAGAATTTTCTCAGCTCTGGGCATTAACGACAGATATCTTGTTTTTGAGTGGCATAGAAGAGTCTGACGATTGACGTCAATGTATAAGCAGAACTGTTTCAGCTTCTCTGTCCTTTCCGTGTATATTGATAAATAATTAAATATTTTCATGACGATTATTTCAGTGTCGACAGTTAAGACTTCAGCAGTGCTTGAAATAGTATTGTGGACTATATGGTCTGGGCATCCAATTCATTCTACATTTTTTTCCAATTCTTCTTTAACTTGGTGAAACACATTCCGCCTGCCACGTAGATGAGGCCCTCCGAAGTTGGTACTGGTATTATTTCCGCAAAAAGCGATTAATTTATCTAATGGAATGTGCAGTTGTCTTGAAGAGTCTAGACAAAACTTTGCAGTTGTCTCCGATATTTCGTTTTTCAGCTAATCAAACTCGAACAGCTTCTGTCGGATTCCTTCAGTTTCAGTAAAGTATTGAACAACTAAAGGAAACAACTTTTCAGCCTTGCGTTTCGATGCGTCGGTGCTTATGCCGTAAAATGGAACTTCTTGCAATAGTTTTGTTCATTCGACGGAGTGCGGTTCGAGGATACTTTTAATAATCGCTGAGACTTTGATCCTGGCTGAAGACTGCTTTGCGACGAATTTGGAGTCAACATACAGTGCAGCATTCAGTTTCACGGTACAGTAAAGAGAACTGAAGGATTGTCGATGTTTGACAACTTTATAAGCTGTTGTTAGTTATGCAGCAGCAGCGATCAATTCTTTAATCTGAATGTAGAAATAGGGTTTGATGACGATGCAATCGCGAAACCGTTTGTATGACTTTTCGTAGAAATGTGATGCCTCACATCTGCTTTCCTGATCCATAGATCCTTTCTTGACAGAAGATCACTCGTCTGTATAGACACCCGAAAACTGACACCTTCTCTTTCCATCCTTAGGCATTTTCGTGAGCTGTCGTAAGTTTATTAGACGGCAAACAGTCAACACTTATGGAAGTACACGTCACTATTCAATTCCCGCTCCATATACTCGCAGTAATACGTCAAACATTACTAACTTGCACTCGTTGTTTGTATTACGTTCAAAAAGAATCGTTATATCAGATCGCTGTTCAAACGGAAACTGGCCGATTCTTCTAGGTAGCGGTGCTTAAATAGTTCCAACACCTTACTATTGGCGAAGACTGTTATTTTTTAGATCTAGAAGGTGCTTGCATCGTCGATGCAGGATACACAAATTACAGCGCCATCTTTGAGACGACCTTGTCAACATAATCTTCTTGACATAAATAAAACTGGCTGAGACTGCATTTACATGTTGCGCTAACAGATGGCGTTACTTCAGTTCTTGAGCCAAGCTCGTAACAGTATTTTGCAAAATCGAGATAAAATTGGGTCATGTCGGGACAAGAAGATCCATAATGATGACCGTCGCGATATATCGGGACGGATGACAGTTTTACCCGGGCAGCACGTTCTCCATATCTATGAGCCATTGAAAACATTTGGTCACCGGTTGCCGAGAGACAGGAGCGCCAACCAACGCTCGCCGGTCACTGCGTTTGTTGTTTGACTCGATGCCTACCGAGCTAGAGCCATTGTTGCTACGAGAGGTGGCAAGTCCGTGTACTAAATTTTTCATCCTGTTCATCTTTTCGTTTCGTAAATATTTTGTTAGCAAAATTTCAATTATTTCCGCCACCAAGACTTTTGGTATTTAAAAAAAAATTAATGTTAAGGAGTTGTAAGTGTAAGGCCTTTAGCCGGTTTGAATTTAACTTGTTTGCTGTTGAAGTGTCTGATTCCTTGGGCCTTCAGCCTAATTAAAGAACTGTTGTAAGGTAAGGCTTGCCTTTTAAATTTCTGACTATGCTTGCGTTTTAAGTTATTGGCCTTCGGCCATTTTCAAATTAAAGTGGCTTTCAGCTGGTAATTAAGTCTCAAAGACTAAAGCTGTGTGTTAAAAAAAATTGTTGGGCTCTTGTAATGTTTGATCAAATAATAAAGTTGTATGTTCGAGTGTATCTGACCGTCTCTTATTTTGGCCCCTTTCCACAGTTTAAACTACCTGTTAAGTCCTGCGGGTTTAGCGTGGTGTATCAGTGTGAAATGAAGCTCATCTAACCAAATGACTTTCTTCCGTTGCTTCATAGTCCATGTTTTATGGCTACGGCACCACGGTTTGCTCTTACGGGCAGTTGCATCATTAATGTGTAGTTTTGCAATTCGATCTTTCCCTCCATATTCCCAGCTTATGAGTGCGACATTCACTTCTGCAGCTATCGTTCTGCAAATTTTTTCAAAAAATGGGTCAAAGCACAACGTCTGAGGTCATCTGTCCCCTAGGCTTAGAATTACTCAAACCTAACTCGTCTAAGGACATCACGCACATCCATGCCCGAGGCAGGATTCGAACCTGCGACCGCAGCAGCAGCGCGGTTCCGAACTGAAGCGCCTAGAACCACTGGGCCACAGTGGCTGGCCTAGTTTTTCTCACATTCCTCTCCAATCACTGCCCATCGCGATTACTTAACACACACTTTCGTCCACATTGTGACTTAGCGGATGATGTTTTTCAAATTGTTCAAATGGCTCTGAGCACTATGGGACTTAACATCTGAGGTCATCAGTCTCCTAGAACTTAGAACTACTTAAACCTAACTAAAGTAAGGACGACACACACGTTCATGCCCGAGGCAGGATTCGAACCTGCGACCGTAGCTGTCGATCGGTTGGAGACTGAAGCGCCTAGAACTGCTCGGCCACTCCGGCCGGCGGATGATGTTTTTCCCGCTTTCTCTCTGTATGCAGTATAAATCTTAGATACGGTTGCCTCTTGAAACACCAAACACGTTGGCATCCTTGGTTACGGGAGCAGCCGCCTTACAAATACCAACAATTTGCCCTCATTAGAAGTATCTTAGCTCCAGCGTAATGCACTCACATCTACATAGAACACAGTTCTGGCCACGAGTGACACTTGCAACATAATGAGGACATTGTACAGATGGAAATACAAAACCACAACCTGCAGTTTCGGCTAGCATCAGCATTCATGTGCAAGCATGGAATTCTCGCGGTGTTTCCATATTTCTATGCAACCTCTATAGACATACTACAGTGGAAATTTTATTGTGAAAGGAGAGTAGCCGGGTGTGTAGTGCAGGGCTCTTGTGGTCGTGTTGATAGGGAGGGCACCTGCCGCCTGGGACGGGCTCACCAGAGCACACGCATTTCACGGGCGATCAGCGCCTGCCTGCGGCCTGTCACTCCCCCGCCCCGTGCCGAGCCGTCGCCTCGCGCGCAGACACGCCTGTCGCCCGCGTTTCCCTCAGGAAATTTGTTTCCCTCGACACACGGCGCCGAGCCTCGCGTGATGTTTCCATCCAGAACTCTTCCACGCTTTATAAACGGCCGCGTCACGCTTTAACGACCCTAATGCGCCTCGTCGCTTCCCACCCGTGAGTGTTCTCCATGACGGATGCGCTCGACAGCTTCCAGCCGGTGATAAGGGCGGACGACAAAGCGGAGAATAAGCGTCGCTCGTCCCACATATAACATTCGTATGCTTGACGAACAGATGTGGCATCCTCCGACAACTCATAGGTGAGCGAAAAGATGCAACGGTCCGTCTATGTTATACTTCCTCTTACAAGGTTAGGAAGATGTATAGAGAATTGTTTCTGAGGGACAGGATTGACTCACGAGTGAGGAATAAATCTTTTGTTAACCTGTTCCGAAACCTGTTGTAGTAAAATTCATACGCCGCCACGCAGCAGACTGAAGCGCTTGGGAAAGAAGTACCACACCATAGCAGCGTGCACCGTGACACCATGGCGGAAACGGACCAGCCGGAAGGGATGTAGAGACACCGTTACTATAACTGAAGAAACGTTAAAAAATTCGGTAAAGCAACAGTCGTTGGACTTTGTAAGTAGCTGACTGAGGTAATGTTGTTATGTTACGCCAGGCCAGAGTATTGAAGGAAAACTATTGTTAATATCAATTGATTATTTAAAAGAATTACGAGGCGCATTGCGTGTTTATTCGAGAATATGTTGAAAATATGTTCCAGTATATCTTCGCTCTTAATAGTAGCTTGAAGATACATGATTTGAACAGAATATGTAAACATTTATCTTTGAACATAAATGCAGATGCTAGCCAAGCCTGCAAGTTGCGCTGTTGTATTTGACCACGAACGGCACCTCCGCAGTGTCGAAGTGCAAATACGCGTGAAATCTTATGGGGCTTAACTGCTAAGGTCATCAGTGCCTAAGCTTACACACTACTTAACCTAAATTATCCTAAGGACAAACAAACACACACACTCATGCCCGAGGGAGGACTCGAACCTCCGCCGGAACCTCCGCACAGTCCATGACTGCAGCGCCCCTGACCGCTCGGCTAATCCCGCGTGGCTCTCCGCAGTGTCCTCAGTACGTTTCAAGTATCAGGCGTGGTAAGAACAGTGTTCTGTGTATTTTGGAGTCCATTACATCGAAGCTGACTGAATTAGAACGTGGAAAATTGTTAGATTCCTTATGGTTCATGCTTCCGTAACCAAAGTAGCCGGAGTGTTTGGTGTTTCAAGACGCAGCATGTAAAAGATCTGTATCGCATACAGGGAAAGCGGAGAAACGTCACATGCTAAGCCACAACGCGGGCAAAGTGTGTGTTAAGTAAACGTAACGGACAGTCGTTGGAGAAAGTAAGAGGATGACAGCTGCGAACGGAATGTTGCTCTCGTGAATCCCGTCAGCACCAAAACAACACGAATGGAGCTCCATAAGCTGGAATTACAGCGAGAGCTGGAATTCCAAAACCCCTCGTCAGTGATTGAAACGCCTGTGACAGGAAAATGTGTTGCCGACAAACCCGTCTGGGGAGCAGTGGAAGAAGGCCATTTGGTTAAATGATTGTTATTTCATACTGTTTCCAACTTCTGACCCAGTTTACGTCCCAGTTGTGAGATGTGGAGGTGTTTCGGCGATGATTTCGACAGCGATATAGTGGTATTCCATGGGGCCCATGGTTTCTCTGCTAGTTCGTATTACCTTCAAGTCTTATGCTACCGTTTATGGCAGATCAGGTCCAACCCCTGGTGCCGGCCGGAGTGGCCGTGCGGTTCTGGGCGCTACAGTCTGGAGCCGGGCGACCGCTACGGTCGCAGGTTCGAATGCTGCCTCGGGCATGGATGTGTGTGATGTCCTTAGGTTAGTTAGGTTTAATTAGTTCTAAGTTCTAGGCGACTGATGACCTCAGAAGTTAAGTCGCATAGTGCTCAGAGCCATTTGAACCCATCCCATGGTACAACGTTTCTTTCCCAATGGTGATACTGTGTTCCAAGACGGCAGCGCCCCTGTTCACTCAGCACGAGGACTGATTTTGTGAGTACGAGAATGAACTGTCGCGTCTCCCTTGGACACAACAGTCATCAGACCTCACTGTTATGAGCGTTTGTGGTCTACTTCGCAGAGAATGGTCCTTGATTGCTGTCCACCTCCATCATCACTACCTGAACTTGCCACTACTACGCAGGACGAATGATATAAGATTCCCCTGAAAGACCTACAGAACCTGTATTTATCCATTCCGAGACTGCTGGAAGCTGCTTTGAATATCGACAGGTTTGCTACACCATATTAGGAATGGTAATGTCTTGTGTTTTTGGTGTTTCCATATTTTTGTCCGTTCCCTGTGTATCTAGGGGCTAAACATAGTTTCTATTGCATATCTGTTGCGCATAAGCGCTCATCCACATACTTTGCCTTGAACTGCAACCACAATAAGATATCATTTGATATGTATGTATGACTATATGAAGGAGAGTGATATTGCCACGTACGCCTTGTAAATAATTGTTAACGCTTATTGCATGAAAGGTAACTGAGTGTCTTTATTATCAGAACGGCGTAATGAATGATTGCCTATACTAGTAGAGGTTGGAACGACAGTGGAAATGAAATGGCAGGAGGAACTCATGCCCTGGGTGGAAGGCCCACACAGGTGTGGTGGTTCTGCTCCACACAGGAAGTGCCTAGACGGACAGTCTGGACACCTGAGCGCAAAGACACAATACAGGGGCGTAGGGCCGCTATTGTAGTAGGGCCGGAAGGATAACCGCATAATACCTCCGAACTCTGCAAATCTTGGACGCAGGAGAGGAACGAAGAAGCGGCACATCGGAAACCACGCAGGCTGCGTTATTTCCAAGGATTTTTACTCAAAAGCGTACCATTGTATGAGTATAGGTATTTCCTCGCAAACTTTCCGCGCTGGACGACAAAAGACTAAATACGGTTGGTCGGCGTTCGGAAGAAACTGTAGAGAGGGAGAATATTCCGTAGTTTCGGGAATATGATTCCTTTTCGGAATTACGAGAGTGGGGAGCCGAGCCTTGCTGGGAGGCCAGCAGTGGAGAGACGAGGTCATTCGTTCTTTGCGCCCGTGTGTAACGGTCGCTCGATATCAGCTTTGTTGATATGCACGAACTTGCTGTCTTTGCTCTCAGGAGAGTTTATAGTTAGAACAGTTAGGCACTTACTGTTGAAAACCTATACGATTGTGGACTTCACCTCCGGGTCGTTGAGTACGCAGCGTTCTGTAATTGAGAGCACTTCCTCTGGCTATACTTACGTTGAGACATTACCTGAACTCCGTCCTTGTGGCTGGGTGTTCGCGTTTCACATCTGTAGAACACAGAAAGGAGAAGACAGTATTAGAGTATATTAGTCAGAGGACCGCCTTCTACCGTCCTAGTGTTTGAGTTTATTTGTGGCTGGAGTTCTTCCACTGACGCAGACGTGTACGAGAACCAGCACGCCGACGCAACAAACGCAGTACATACGGCGCTATCGCAAATTGCTTCGGTTTATTAGGGCTATAAAAGCTAAACAGCTGTGATCACTTTAGTTTATTTCCACTGAGGTTCCACACCACTGTAGATCATCTTTGAAAGTAGTGTCTTCTAGTGTTTGGTACGTAGATGATGTCAGTCATTTCGCGTTATTGATATTAGACCGCGAAGTCATAATAAGGGGCAGAGTTGGGCAATTGATCAGTAATTTTACTTAGGAAATTTAAACCTTGTAATACAAAGGTTTTTTAATCTACAATAAATGTATAAGCAGTAACAACGTTTATCATTTAGTGGGATTAGTTGCCTTCATCCTTCATTTGTGTTTAGATTGTAATTTATAGAATTAAGAGATCCTAAGATCTGCTTCAGGAGGTAGTCAGACAGGGCCAAATCTTCATTTTAGCGTTTATTATTTTCCGTTGCGCACATTCATTTTACACCCGCCTGGAGTAGCATCTTGGAAATTATTCTCTTAGTGCTCAGGAACGGGAGTGTGGAACAGACGGACAAATAAAATAGTAAATAATTCCAGCCGCCAAAAGCAGAAACGCCGCATACTTCTTTCACAGAACCGTTACTTTAGTTCATAACTCATGCTGCCATATGTTGCGCCCAAAGCACGCCGAATAACTGCTGCCATACTCATACATCTACACTGATAGGCCGAAACATTATGACAACTGCCCACCGCGACGTTGCATGGCGCCTTGTGGCATTGCGGGTACGTGACGTTGTAACTTAAGTATGTAAAAGGAGCAGACACGGACGGGGGATCACCCTAGCGAAGATATGACCTGCAAATGGGGAAATACATTGCGATATACGACTCTGTCAAATGGTAAATTATTACTAAGCAGAACGTGTCAACAAGTATCTCTAAAGCGGCGAAACTGGTCGAATGTTTACATGCTAGTGTCGCGAGCGTTTACGGGAAGAGGTAGAAAGACAGAGAAACTACCACTAGGCGCTGAATGGTTGGACGTCCACGACTCTACACGGAACTTAGGTTTCGGAGGCTAGTCCGCTCTGTAAAGTAGGATAGATGGTAATCTGTGGCATCTCTGCAGAAACAGCACAATGCTGGTGCACGCACAAATGTTTTGGAACAGACGTTAATCGTACACTGCTGAGCATGGAGCTCAGCAGCTGACCACCCCTACGTGTTCACAAGTTGACCCAAGGAAATCGTCAGTTACGATTGCAGGGGTCACGAGACCATCGGGTTTCGACCGTTGATCAATGGAAACTTGTCGGCTGTTGGGGTGAATCACATTTTTGCCACACTAGGTCGATGGTCGCCTGCACGGACGTCGTCATCGAGGTGAACACGGCAGCACGAAACGTGCTGCGCGCCACGGACGCAGGGTGGTTGGAGAAATATTATGCTATGAAAGACATTCTCCTGCGCTTGCATGGGACCTTGGGTAGTAATCGAAGACACGCTGACACCTGCGAACCACCTGCATCCTTTCATGTTTGACGTCTTCCCCTACGGCGATGTCATCTTTCAGCAGTATAATTGTCAGTGCTATTGTGGTTTGAGGAGCGTTATGGTGAACTCAATGTTGACGTCTCGGCGACCAAATTTGCCAGATGTAAATCCTACTTAAACGTTTAGACGGACATAGCTACATATAAACAAAAGTGAACGGGTTTTGTGTTAAAACCGACAGCGAGAAGGAAAATGCTGTTCTCTGTTGTGAAAATGTGTAGTTTAGTTTTCTTACTCGCAGTCCGTGTTAACTATGATAGCAGGACATTGAACCATTATACAGATTGTTTCTCGCACATGCAGGGTGTACATAAAGTCCGGGAACACTTTCAATTATTTATTGCCCAAGAATTAAACATTGTTCAGATGTCATACATATTGCATTTTGAGGAGAAACTCTCTTTTTTTACAAACATTGGATATGCGAACCATGAGTGGCACGGCAGACGTCAATACGGTAGACGAATTCTTGCCATGCCCGTCCCAGCATGGCATCGTCGACTGTGGCAGTCGCTTCCCGTATTCTCTCCCGGAGCTCTGATACATCACATGGTAGAGGCGGTACAAACACCAGACCTTTAATGTGTCCCCACAGAGAAAAGTCACACGGAGTGCGATCTGGTGATCGGGGAGGTCATTTCATGAAACAACTCGCTCCGCAACTGAACTCGCCATGTTTGCGACTAGCGCTGACCGTCGGCAGATTACCAAACTACGCTGTGGCGGTATACATAAAAAAAAGAAAAAACCTTTCAGGGTTTCTCTTAAAAATGACATATGTATGGTATCTGTAAAATGTTTGGATCTTCTGCAATAAGTAATTGAAAGTGTTCCCGGAGTTTAGGCACACCCTGTACGTAATGTATACCTAAAGAGGTTCTTCCCACTTGAAGGCCTTCTCCCCCATCACTCAGCAAGCATTTTAAATTCATTAACCTTCCTTTACGGTCGGGATTAATATTTTAGGAGAGAAACAAAAGTCGTAAGTAACTGAACCGGTACAAAGTGCGGTAGAAAACTTGCTTTTGAGTGCCTGAAATTAGTGTTATCATTTAGTGGAATACTAAGGGTCGGTTTAATCCGGAGATAAAATCTCCTTTTGTTATTCTCTAATAGTATCCACTCAGTGCCCGGGTCTTTTTGCCGAATGTTTCGGCGATTACCGCAAGTCGCTTCCTTCGTTATATCCTAATGAAAGACACTTGCAATAGTGTCCGAAACGTTGCTCATAATTTTACAGTATGACGTGGTCTGCAACGCAAAAGAATTTTATGGACGTCTTCGCCTTACGGATGGCAATTATCGCCAAAACAACCGATTTTCAATTATAGCGTTTCTTTTCTCTCCATATTAACGTGAATTAACACCACTCAAACTAATCGGTTTCTGAAATAACCGTTTTCGGATTTTTTGGTATTTCTTTCAGTAATAAACGTCTATTTCGAACAACGGTTGAAAAAATGTAATGGAGGCTGAGAGGTAGCAGATCAGTCATAGGTGGTTGAGTCTGCGACAGAAATGGGTCTAATTTTCTCCAGGAAATATTGCGAAGATGAAGGAGACGGCCGTGGCGACGGTGAAAACGAAAGGTCTGAAGTTGATGACTTCCCCGCATCGTCAGTTTTGGATGGTATCAATTTATCATCCTGCAAGAACACAAAATTAAGGGTTCACTTGTTATCCCATGTTGGTAGCGCATGGTCCGCCTCGATAGCTGCGCGGTCAGCGCGGCGGATTGCTAAGTTAAGGATCCAGAGTTCGATTCCCGGCCGGAACGGAGAGTTTCTGCGCTCGGGGACTGGGTGTTGTGTTGCCCGTACTTTCGTATCGTCGTAAGTGACATTACTACTGAGATGGCTGAGTGGGTACAGTCCAAAGACCAATAAATACATAGTACATCAATACAATTGTAGGTATATCAATGAAATTTACCTGCTCTTCCAAGGAACACTGTGGATGTTTTCTCCTTATATCATGTCGCCAGTTTGTTGTGCCTCCAGCCGTTTTTAATCTTTTAAAGCAAATGGGGCATTGTACTTCATTGTTACCGCACTTTGTAAAACACTTCCTAACGAGAGCCGGTACCATTGTACAATACATCTGAAGTCTGAAGACGACAGAGAAAAACTAACGTATATAACCAGATGGGGGTAAGTCTGGCACACTGCACGTCCTCGCGTGCCTCAAATAGGCCGTGCCACTGAGAAAAAGTTACGTCTCTGCCATGCCACACCGATTCTTGTGTAATGCATCGAATGAGTTCGCAATTGCGAATAATGACTATCATCAGCTGTAGAATGGAATGACGACAATGAAATTTTGTGCCGGACCGGGACTCGAACCCGAATTTCCCGCTTATCGCGAGCGGTCGCCTTACCATTTGGCTATCCGTGCACGACTCACGGCCAGACCCAAACTTCCATATGTCTTCAGCCATGCGTCTACGACCTGGACTCTTACATCCATTGTATGTGGATTCCCGTACAGGTCAGACATTGTACTTGAAAGTTGCATGCACGGTATCGGGAGATAAATACGATATCGCAGTGCCTGCGTCCGCAGCTCGTGGTCGTGCGGTAGCGTTCTCGCTTCCCACGCCCGGGTTCCCGGGTTCGATTCCCGGCGGGGTCAGGGATTTTCTCTGCCTCGTGGTGACTGGGTGTTGTGTGATGTCCTTAGGTTAGTTAGGTTTAAGTAGTTCTAAGTTCTAGGGGACTGATGACCATAGATGTTAAGTCCCATAGTGCTCAGAGCCATTTGAGCAGTGCCTGTGTTATTCTGATTGCGATGCAAAATTTCTCTGGACATGCATGCATGTCGAAAGGAACTTCGCATCGTGATCAGAATAAAACAGGCACTGCAATATCGCTTACGTAATGTGTTTGTTGCTAGTTTCTAACTGTAGGCATTGGTATTAAAATAATACCGACCACTTTTCCCATTTTGTACAATAATCCAATACTTCAAAGCGATGAAAATTTTACGAAAAACATCATGCTTCCTTTTTTTTTAAAAAAAAAGTTTTGTTTAAATAAAAAAATTCGCACAGCCGCTATGGAAAATTTATATGTCAGACATTTTACCCGGTTATTAGTAAAAAATGATAAGAACGTGTTATAACAGAGACCAAACAAATACCGATAAACATTTGTTATTTAGAACTAACATATCGGTATCGGTTTCAACCGGTCGACTTCCCCATCCCAACGTCGCCTTTGTTCAGCAGATGTAGCTGGGAAAGTGATACTACTGAATGGACTTGGAACTCGCGGATGAAATAAACATTTGGGCACCACTTTGACTTGTCTGCCGCGACGCTGTTGGGGTGTACGGCGCGGACGGCGAGCACCAGCGAGGCGTTGTTTTTCTTCGAGCGCAGTTTCCAGATCAACAGCAGAAAACAGTCGTCCTAGGGGAAGGGAGGGGGAGAGAGAGAGAGAGAGGCGGGCGCGGCGACTCGGAAGCGCCAACTGGCGCGTCTCCGCAATCGATATCCGGCCGCCTGGGCCAGCGCCGCCGGGCCTGACGAGGACCAAGGACCAAGGACGGAGGACGAGGTGGCGCGACGCCGCTCCGGGACGTGGCCTTGCTCTCTGGACGCTTCGCCCGCAGGGGCCGCACCGGCAAGATTCACTGCCGGTTTCAGAACTGTTGCACCTGTAAGGGGCACTCAAATGAAAACGAGGCATTTCTTGTTTCAAAACTAATCGCCATAACTGTTAATACATTAATCCCAGACAAGACGGACTGATGACCACAGCAGTTAAGTCCCATAGTGCTCAGAGCCATTTGAGCCAGACAAGACGGTCAGCGCCTTTGTGGAAAAAAGTTTGCTGTTGCCTACAGAACCATGATTCTACCCAGGCATGCACCTCTTCATGTGAAGTAAGCGTGTCCATAGGTTGTCAAAGTTGTTTCGAGTACGTAGCAGAAGTTTCGGTGGAAAGCCCTTAACACATCCCAAAACCTCTCTACAGTCGCTATCTCTGCCCGTGCAATTTTGGAGCGCTGAAGAACGACATTCGTGGTCGTCGATTTGCTTCGAACAAACAGGTGCACGCCTGGGTAGAATCGTGATTCATGAATGCGTTAGTCACCCTGTCTCACAGTGGGATAAATCCATTAACAGTTATGGCGATTACTTTTGAAATAATAAACAGTTTACTTGCTTTTTCCATCTGTCTCGTTTTCATTTGATTTGCCCTTATATATATATATATCTATATGAACCATGTAGGTATGTACAGGCTGACAATTATTGAGCTATATGAAATAAAATCCTCATAATTTCTGAACCATTTGCGTTAGGACGTTCAAACTGCACTGTTGGTCGCGGGGCATGATGGGAATTAGTATGCGCATATATGCTTTGGTTTAGCGACGTAACACAGTTTTATTTGGATTGGTTCGTCAACAGGTAAAATTGGCACATTCGGGGGACTGAGAATCCGCATTTCGCGATCGAGAAGTCTCTTCACCTTCAACGGGTGATTGTGTGGTATGCAATGTCCCTTCACGGAATATATAGTATAGTATAGTGCTTCATCTTCAAGCCACAAGTGCCCCACCGGGGCCATACGACCGCCGTGTCATCCTCGGCTGAGGGTGCGGATAGGAGGGGCGTGTGGTCAGCACACCGCATTCCCGGTCGTTATGATGGTGTTCTTTGGCCGTAGCCGTTACTATTCGGTCGAGTGGCTCCTCAGTGGGCATCACGAGGCTGAGTGCACCCCGTCACGGAATAATCAGTGCGATATTCCTTGATGGCACGGTGACTACCGAACGCGTGGAGGTTTTGGAAGATGATTTTATCCCCGTTATCCAAAGTGACCCCGATTACCACAACATGCGGTTCAAGCAAGACGGAGCTCGACCACATCGAAGCAGGAGAGTGTTTGATGACCTGGAGGAGCACTGTGGGGACCGCATTCTGGCTCTCGGGTACCCGAAGGCCACAGGCCTGGTCCTCGATTGCCTCCATGTTTTCCAGATCAGAACACACGCGACTCCTTTTTGTGGGGCTATGACAAGGTGTACAGAAATGACCCCAAAACCATTGCTGAGCTGAAACAAGCCGTACAGGAGGTCATCGACAGCATCGATGTTCCGACATATTAGTAGGTCATGCAGAATTTCGCTATTCGTCTGCCCCACGTCATCGCCAATGATGGCAGGCATATCGAACATGTCATAACCTAAATCCGAGTATTTGTAGTGACGCTGACAAGTTGAATAAAGTGTGTGCACGCCGTAGATTGCAACTAATTTACGTTTTTTTAATCACATAGTTCAATCAGTTATTGTCTGTAGAGAAGCACTGTGGGGGTAAGATGCAACTACCTTCCATAGTGGGCGGGTGAGTGGGGTGAGAAGCATGACTGTGACAAGCAGAAGACGCCAATTTCTGCTGTTATTTCCCGCAGTGTTGCTTGTCTGTTAGCACTGACAAATACGCAAACGCCGCTCCTCTCGGTCGTTAAGTGGAGGACGTCGGCCACTGCGTTGCCTTTAGTGAGAGGTAATGCCTGAAATACGAAATTCTCGGCACACTCTTGACACTGTGGCTCTTGGAATCTTGAGTTCCCGAACGATTTCCGAAATGGAATGTCCCATATGTCTAGCTCCAGCTACCATCAGCGTTCAGGGTCCTTTAATTCCTGTGGTGCGGCCATCATCACGTCGGAAAACTTATCACATGAATCACGCGAGAAAAAATGAGTTCCGCAAGTGCACTGGCATTTTACGTTTTGTGTGCGCGATTCTACCCCCATCTGTACATGTGCATATCGCTATGCCATGACTTCTGTCAATCCTTATTTTCACCATTGTTCTGTAGCACGACATTCCAAAAGCTTCTATTTTCTTTTTGTCTGAACTCACTTCCGTAGGAGGTCACAGTCGAAACAGATAGCTTGAGAAGAACAGCCAACACGAGTAACTTGGAAGTAGATATCCCCGGCGTAGCGAAGCAGCGTAAAACACTTAACAAAGGCAAGGCCTCCGCACCAGATTTTATACCAGTCAGAGTACTTTCAGAGTATACTGATACAAAAGCTCCATACTTAGTAAACACATACAACAGCTGACTCGTCGAAAGATCCGTACCTAAAGACTGGAGAGTTGTCCAAGTCATACCAGTACCCAGGAAAGGAAGTACGAGTAGTCCACTGAATTACAGACCCATATCACTAACGTCGATTTCCGCTAGGATTTTAGAACATATACTGTGTTCCAACATTATTAATTACCTCGAAGAAAACGATTTATCGACAAACAACCGACACGGATTCAGAAAATACAGTTCTTGTGAAACACAACTAGCTCTTTAATCACATGAAGTAGTGAGTGCTTTCGACAACCATATTTTTACATTTCCAGAAGGATTGTGGCACTGTTCCTTACAAGCGACTTCTAATCAAATTGTGCGGCTGTGTAGTATCGCTTCAATTTTGCGACTAGATTCGTGATTTTCTGTCAGAAAGATCACAGTTCATAGTAACTGACGAAAAGTCACAAAGCAGAACAGAAGTAATATCTGGTGATCCCGAAGAAAGTGTTATAAGCCCCATGCTGTTCCTGATCTATATAAACGATGTAGGAGACAATGTGAGCAGTCGTCTTAGATTGTTTGCCGATTATGCTGTTATTTACCGTCTCGTAAAGTCATCTGATGACCATAACGGATTGCGAAATTATTTAGACGCGATATCTGTATGGTGCAGAAAGTGGCAGCTGACTGTAAATAATGAAAAACGTGAATTTATCACACATGACTATTAAAAGGAATCCGCTAAATTTAGGTTACTCGATATATCACACAAATCTAAAGACTGTGAATTCAACCGAATACTTAGGGATTACAGTTCAAATGGTTCTAAGCACTATGGGACTTAACATCTGAGGTCATCAGTTCCCTAGACTTAGAACTACTTAAACGTAACTGACCTAAGGACATCACATACATCCATGCCCAAGGCAGAATTCGAACCTGCGACCATAGCAGCAGCGCCGTTCCGGACTAAAGCGCCTAGAACTGCTTGGCCACTACGGCCGGCAGGATTACGGTTACGAATACCTTAAAATGGACTTATCACGTAGATAATGTGGTGGGGAAAGCAAACCAAAGACAGTGTTTTATTAGCAGAACACTTAGAAAGAGCAACAGATCTACCAAAGAGACTGCGTACACCACGCTTGTCCGCCTCTACTAGAGTACTACTATGCGGTGTGGGATCGGCATTAGATGGGACTGGCGGAGGACATCGCGAAAGTCCAAAGGAGAGCAACTTGTTTTATACTATCGCGAAATAGTGGAGAGAATGCCACGGATATGACACGCGAATTGGGGAGGCAATCATAAAACAAAGGCAGGATCTTCTCATGAAATTTCAGTCACCAACTTCCTGCGAAAATTTTTTATTGGCGCCCTCCTACATAGGGAAAAGTGATCATCATAGTAAAAGCTCGCACAGTAAGATTTTAAGTGCTGGTTTTTCCTGCGCGCCGTTCGAGATTGGTTCGGTATCGAGATAGCTTGAAAATGGTTCGATGAACCCTCTGCGAGGGACTTAATTGTGAATTAGAAAGTAATTATAGATATGTAGTCATAGAAAAGACTTTCTAAAGCTTAAATTTACGGTGAGAAAACCTTGTTCCATGACGTCCACAATCATTAGCAGACTGGCAAGGGGAGGCCACGACGTTTGGAAGGCGGATTTACTGTAAACTTCGTACACTCGTAGTACTCCATGAGGACAACAAAACGTGTAAGCAGTAGCGCGTACTTCTCAAGCGTTATTGAGAAAATCGCAAGATAATTTCGGTCGTCATCTATATACCTGTGCGTGGCCATTTTTGCCATGAAGCGGCGGCAGCCGAGTGGTTAGCGTTCAAGCCACGTAATCGCTGGGTCGCTGGATCGAGTCCCGTTCGTTAGTTTTTTTTTAAATTTCAAACACAGTCATTTTCTTTACTATTTATATTACAATTGATGTAATGGGAAAAATAGTTGTAACTGGATGAACTTTTATTAAATTTACAATGTTATTTGGCAGTCTACAAATTTTTATTATCATAAATGATATTATATTCTTAACTATCGACTAGTAAACGAGTAAACTTATAAAGTGATACTAAAAATGTATGCTTGTCCGTGATTTGAGAAATCCCTTGTACCTGGAAGGAGCCCGAAACTACTGGTTACCTGCAAGTTTTGACCGGCACAGACGGCTTTTGAAAGATGTACAATTAATTGTCGCTTTCGACATTACGAGTACAAGTTGCAAGATGTTATTCTTCGTAAAAACACGCCGGCCGCGGTGGTCGTGCGGTTCTAGGCGCTCCAGTCCGGAGCCGCGCTGCTGCTACGGTCGCAGGTTCGAATCCTGCCTCGGGCATGGATGTGTGTGATGTCCTTAGGTTAGTTAGGTTTAATTAGTTCTAAGTTCTAGGGAACTGATGACCACAGCAGTTGAGTCCCATAGTGCTCAGAGCCATTTCTTCGTAAAAACATGGAAAACATAAAGTTAAACGGCACCAGCCGCACTGATTAAATGCTATGTTTCCGCATAGCAAGGTCTTTTGTGGGTTTCCGTGGAAAAACAAACCTCATTAACATTTTCAAAAACCTCTCTTTCAGCCGATAATTTGGAAGCAAACCATACAGAACGCAGCATTTCCTTAAATATCGGCATCAGCGTCTTCACCAGAAGCAATTTCTCGTTCTCTTTCGATTAAATACGAACAGTTTTGAAGAATCGGACAAGCATACATTTTGAGTATCACTTTATGCGTTTGGTCGTTTACTAGTCGATAGTTATGAATATTATATTGTTTGTGATAATAAAAATTTCTAGACTGCCAAATAACATTGTAAATTGATAAAAGTCCATCCGGTTATACGTATTTTTCCCATTATATCAATTGTAATATAAATAGTAAAGAAAATGACTGTGTTTGAAATAAAAAAACTGACGAACGGGACTCGATCCAGCGACCCAGCAATTACGGGGCTTGGATGCTAACCACTCGGCTGCCGCCACTTCATGCTAAAAATGGCCACGCACAGGTATATATATGACGGCCGAAATTATCTTGCGATTTTCTCAGTAACACTTGAGATGTACGCGCTACTGCTTACACGTTTTGTTGTCCTCATGGAGTACTGCGAGTGTACAGAGTTTACCGTAAATCCGCCTTCCAAACGTCGTGGCCTCCCCTTGTAAGTGCCCATGTAACGCACGCGAGCAAGTGAACAACATTCGGAGCGCGCACGTGTCGAATCAGCGTTCCCGGTCAGACCGCAGCGCGTTCTGGGAAGAGGCACCTACCCGCGCTTCGCTTCTCCCGTACAGACGCGGTTTGTCGCTGCTATTTAATAAATGCCTCTGCCGCGCGCGCTCCACCGGCGGCATATTTCAGCCGCAAGTATTGCCCTCCTTGGCGGAGAGTTTGTTCCCTTCCCTTCTCTTGGGCGTCGCCTTTGTGTACGGCGGCAGCTGCGGCGGCGCGCCGTCTGGGCGACTGCCGCGGCCGGGCCGCGCAGCGCAGCGCCTGTGTGCGACCTCAGCGCGAGAGGCCGCCCGGAGTGCCGCGCCGTAATTACGAGGGCGCTTTGAGAGACATCCTGACCTCAAGCACACCTCTCCGGCCGCCGGCGCGCTCTCTACCGCTCTGCGCCCCAAACTGCCTTTTAGAGAGAGAGAGAGAGAGAGAGAGAGAGCCAACCTCTTTCTCCCGCTATAATAGGTAGGCCAGCTCCCTACAAAAGCGCATTCTCAGACGTAAACCGCGCAGGAACAACTCGATTAGGAGCGCGTAAAGACTGGAATGCCAACACTTGTTAAGCAGTTTACCAGAGGCAACAACTGAAGCCGTATACACTGCGTTCCGTCAGAAAGACTTTACTTTCTCAGGCTGGCATATCTCGTGACGCGACATCCGCAACTGTTATTCATCATGAATTATAAAATCAGCTACAGTTATAAAAATTTTTTACTTCTAAAAAGGAAACTACAACCCGGTTTCAGGACATGTATCCCATCTTCAGATGGACCTGCTAAATTGTAAATCAGTAATAATACCTGAGTAAAATGTTCTCGGGTTTCCAACCGCGTCAATTGCTTAAAACTACACGACCTTTCTGCCAATCACTCCTTGGCCATTGTCAAGCGGTATGACTGCCTGTGGGCTGTTGGTGCGCCCTTATATATGATAGCTGCCGGTTGTGACATCACTGCCGGCCGAAGTGGCCGAGCGGTTCTAGGCGCTACAGTGTGGAGCCGCGCGACCGCTACGGTCGCAGGTTCGGATCCTGCCTCGGGCATGGATGTGTGTGACGTCCTTAGGTTAGAGAAGTAGTTCTAAAGGCTAGGGGACTGATGACCTCACATGTTAAGTCCCATAGTGCTCAGAGCCATTTGAACCATTTTGTGACGTCACTGGTCCCCGTGACATTGCCATATATGGGCATGTTTTGAGTCGGCGTTCGATGTGCCCTCTTAAACCGCGCGATCGCTGGGTTCCACGCAACGCTGAGCTACGAAATTCCTTGTGAGTGTGGCCAGAAGTACATCGTACAAACAGTGCGCACTGTGGAACAACGTAGGAAAGAACATGAGAGGTATTATCGGCTACGCTATCCAGAGAAATCTGTGACAGCTGTGCATGCGTTAGAAAACGGTCACCACATAAAATTTCACGATACCTCTGTCGTGGCTCGCACTAACGGCTTCAGGGACAGTTTAATAAAGGAAGCTATTGAAATAAAAATTACCACAAACACCCTGAATAGAGACGGTGGCCTGCAGCTCAGCGCTGCGTGGGATCCAGCGATCGCGCGGTTGAAGAGGGCACATCGAATGCCGACTCAAAACATGCCCATATATGGCAATGTCACGGGCACCAGTGACGTCACAGCCGGAAGCTAGCGTATATAAGGGCGCACCAACAGCCCACAGGCAGTCATACCGCTTGACAATGGCCAAGGAGTGCTTGGCCGAAAACTCGTGTAGTTTTAAGCAGTTGACGCGGTTGGAAACCCGAGAACATTTTACTCTATGTTATTGCCGCGAGACTCTGCATTCATACAGTAATAACACCTGTTCAAATGGTTAAGATAGTCAAAGCAAAACAGAACCAACAGAAATTATTAGAAAGAAATAACCCTACACCTAAATTGAAATGTGAGTCCAGAAACGATGCGTAACTGAGCTTAAAATATGTTAAACTATTTTAAAATAGTGCCGTCTGTTACGAGATTGGTTTGAAAAGTTCTCGGACTCACCTTGAGACGTCAGCTCTAGCGCAACGAGTTGTTCACGTGATGTTCATTGGACTATTGCCTGTAAACACGTGCCACGTCAGTGCTCTTGGAAGAGAGCTGTGGCGGTGACGTGGATCTGTTGTTGTTCCCGCGTAGTGATTTGCGAAGATGGAAATAATCGAGGTTCGAACAGTGATTAAGTACTTCTTAAAGAAAGGTATGAAACCAAAGGACATTCATGCCGATTTCCAGAATACACTGGGGGACTCTGCTCCTTCATATTCAATTGTTGCCAACTGGACAAATGAATTTAAATTTGGTCGGGAGAGCTTAGATGATGATCCGCGCAGTGGTCGGCCAAGATGTGTCACTACCCCAGAAATCATTGCAAAAGTGCACAAAATGGTCATGGGGCATCGCCGATTGTAAGTGCGTGAAATTGCTCACGCTTGCCAGAAGACATCTGAAAGGCTATATCACGTTTTAACTGAAGATTTAGAAATGAGAAAAATTATCTGCGTGATGGGTGCTGCGACTGTTGACGCTGGATCAAAAACATGTGCCGTCGCCATGGGAAAATTACAGGAACTAAGGTATGATGTGTTGCCACACTCGCATTATTCACCCGATATGGCTTCGTCAGACTTCTGTCTCTTCCAAAATCTGAAAATTTTTCTTGGTGGACAAAGATTGACTTCAAACGAAGCATTGATAGCCGGTGTTGACAACTATTTTGCAGGTCTGGGAGAAACCCACTTTCGAGATGGGATAAAGGCACTGGAACATCGTTGGACCAAGTGCATTATTCTACAAGGAGACTACACTGAAAAATAAAGAAGTTTCAGTGATGTAAGTACTTTCTTTCTATTCCGTTCCGAGAACTTTTCAAACCACCCTCGTACATCCCATTCACAGGATACTCTCTTGAATCCTAGGTCTGTCGGAAAGTCTCTCGCAGAGGAGGGCCTATATAAAACGACAAAGATCCCGAATAAAAATACCGGAAACCACTATTAAAAGGAATCAAATATATAAAGCGTTGACGCCCAAACCCCAATACAAAACTTACAACTGCTTGGGCTTAGGAGCACGCCCCGTATGAATTCGTGTGAAGGTCGAACGGCGACCTTTCGAACACTGAAATGTCCAGAAAAGTGTATATAGACCTGTGTGAAAACAACGTAACCCCCTGAGTATTGTTTGCGATTCACCAATGCTGCATAGACAGCAAAATTTTGACCGTCAGAAGGCGTCAGCAGTCCAGTCGCCTACGTGACGTGCACACGGCCGCTCCCGCCGTCATTTCAACTTCCGCTTGTGCGTCGAACAGGTCTGGCGGGTGTCTGTGCAGCAGTAGTGAGTCGAAAACTCTTGGCTCTCTGTCGAAACACAAGGATAACTACTGCCAACTACCAAATCGATAGTACAACCTTCAGTAATTTTACTACACTTTTAAGGTTTTCACTTGAATCACGCTCCTCGTACATTGCCTGTAGTGTTGCCTCAGAAGTCCACCGATTTTTTCAGTGATTTACCTTCGGAACTATTCATGTGAGGTTTGTTTTTTTTCTTGTCGGTCTCTCCAACCCCCACAGACGTGATTGATTCAGGAATCACATCAGTGAATGAGTTTCTGAAGAATTTATTTTTACAACGAGTCTTTAAACTTATGCAGCACCCACAGGCTACCGACTATTAGGAACAAGGCAGAGAACTGATTAAGACTCTGCACTCGTAAATACGAGGAGCGAAAAAATGGTTCAAATGGCTCTGAGCACTATGGGACTTAACTTCTGAGGTCATCAGTCCTCTAGAACTTAGAACTACTTAAACCTAACTAACCTAAGGACATCACACACATCCATGCCCGTGGCAGGATTCGAACCTGCGACCGTAGCGGTCTCGCGGTTCCAGACTGTAGCGCCTAGAACCGCTCGGCTGCCCCGGCCGGCCGACGAGCGAATTTCAGATGCCATCTGCCTACGCTGCTTTAGGATTTCTGTGGTTTCTCTAATTCCACTGTGGCAAATACGTGAATTCTATTGGGTTGGGTTCTTAGCGTTTTTCCATAGGTTCAGTAAACACAAGAGATACACTTAACAGAGACTAATACATTTTCCTTGCTATTTACAACAGTCTGCTAACGTTGTGGTAACGATTCGATACCGCGACTGCGTAAATCACGCGGTTTTGAGGCGAAGAACTCGTCGAGTCATGTGTGGAGCATATTTTCATCCGGAAAGGAAGTTCGTTGAAGGTTGATCGATAGAGGCCGTAAAAGGTGAAAATCTGCGGATGCAAGATCAGGTTAATATGGTGGGTGCGGAATGACTTCCCAACACAACTCCTGCATAGTGTTTTTTGTCATTCTAGCAGAAACTGGGCGGGCATTATCCTGGAGTAGCATCACTTCAGAAAATCTTCCTGCTCGATGTTCTTGGACTGCGTCGGCAAGCCGTATCAACTGTTGATAATAAATGTATAAATGTCACCAGTGACGGTTACACCTCAGGGAAGCAATTCGCAGTACATTACACCGTTGCTACGCCACTGGTTGCACAACGTTATCTTTTGTGAATGTGTGCAGGTCTTCGTATGGGGAGTTGCTGCTTCGTTTGAGCTCAACCATTCCTTTCTTTCCCCTGTGTTAGTATAAAGACACAACTTCTCGCCACCAGTAAGGATACAGGAACACGAGCCAATTGATGACGAGCAAGCAGAGATGCACATATGGACACCCGAAGATTTTTGTGATTTTGGCTTAGAGCATGCGGTGCACATACATCCGATTTTTGAACCTTCCCCGTTGCATGCAACTATCGCATAATGTCGGAATGATCACAGTTCAACACATTTGCCAGTTGTCGAGTATACTGACGTGGATCATTGTGGATTAATGCCTTTAAACCATCTTCGAGAAAACACGAAAGTCGTCCTGAACGTGCAGAATCAGTAATGTCAAAACGATCGTCCTTAAAACGAGAAAATCGTTTTGTTGCCGGCTCTGTCCAGTGAAATTATCCCCATACACGGCGCAAATGTTTGTGCTGCCTCCACTGCTGTCACCCCTGTATTGAACTCAAACAGAAGAATATGTCGGAAATGTTCCGATGTCTCCACTCGGCACTGCCATTTTCTGGCGTCCGCTGCTCCACTCACGGGTGACCTTGCCCAACTTAGCTAACGGCCCAGCACGGCTCGTCGCCGCTCGTGCCATCGAGTTCGGCCCAGCAGCCGAGCAGAAATTTCCCTCCAGCGACAGGAGAGCGGCGCTTCCCACTCTGCGCTGCTAGAGCAATTTCCGGCAAGTGGCCGGCGTTTCCGCCGCGGCCGCCGACACGGCTCCCGCTCGCTCACACGCCGGGTCTTGGCGACGACGGCGTTTAATTAGCGCCCGCCCGCCCACCCAGACAGCTCGCAGCCGCGCGGCCGCTGCTGGACAACCGCCGAGCTACACACGCGGCGTCGGGGAAATTCTGCGGTGCACGACGGCATACACAGCGCCTCTACTGCCCTGAGCGACAGCGAAAAGGGTTTGAGGTACACTTGTAAAACTACCGTATGCTACCGTAGACAACCGTAACTAAGCGTAATAATAAAATTTCTTACTTATAACTGCGCTATGGTAACGCTCTTCGCACTGCTCACTGTTAGTATTTTAAATTGTATAGTTAGCAAACAGCCATTGTGCAAGGCTCTTCCTCAGCATGCATTTTAATTAAATCGAATATGACAGACAATAACTTCGTGAGAAAATTAGTTAATCAAAAATAACATGGATCTTGTAACTCGCATTGACTTCGGGTAAGTAACAATATGGAACTGACTTTAAAACCTATATTTTGACTCTTTGAACATTAATAATGCTCACAATTAACACACTCAATAAACTGATCATGCATTAACAATTAGCTGTACAAAATCATTGGATGTCAGTTCTGTACATTGTCTCAATCGTCACTTACGAATATGCGCACTACATTAGTTACAAAACAACTTTGTTTACCTTAATTATTTCCAACTTCCGTTGAGATTCTTTTTACAGTTAGCAAACATCATAGTATCTTATAAAAAAATCATTACTGACAGTAGCGAGCAAGTATATATCCAGCACACATCAGATACAACATGTCTTTACATGTCCTCCATACATCTCTCGATCTAAAGTTACTCTCACATTAACCGAAACGCCTTGAATCAGCGAACGTTTGAGCAGCGACGTTACTGCACAATCGATACCACACTTGACCATCTCTTGTTCAATATATTATTTTCTTACAAAACTTAATTTACCCTATGGATATACCTTTCATCGTATTCTCCGACCAAATTTGTTCTACTTTTTAGATGTCTGATGGTGGAACTAAATCAGAAACGCGTAACGTGAGCAGTTTGAGTTACAAAGTCATTTTTCACCAGCTGTATCACTTTTTTGTAGCGACTGATTCTGCTCCAATACAGTACCACATGATAACACCATAACAAGTCTCTAAAGAGCGTGCACGAGACATAAACCCATAAGCTTGTTCCCGTCCTTCCTTCCTTATCGACATCGATGTGGCACTCTTTGTTCCCGGACTGATTCAGTAAACTGCCTACTATTACAAGTAACGTCCTTCAGAGCTATGGTACGGTCGGGTGCTGCAGAGGGCGGGCGCCTCCGGGCGGCGACCGGTTGCTCACTATTTCGGAGCACCTCTCCGAGTTTCCTGGCGGTCAGCCGAGAGAGACTGAGTCACAGCGGGCGGCACTGACCTGCCGGAGACTCCTCACGTTCGCGGTGGACACGCCCTGCGCCGCAAACCCGACACGGACCGCTGAGACAACTGTGCGTTGTCTTTCCACTGTTCCACACGAATTCGCTTCTCAGGGGTCCGGTAATTCTACAGATTACTAGGTGATATACTAAATTCCTAAATACACACATTAAAAAAAGTTTTGTATCACCCCGGTTCACAGAACTCCTGCAGATAGACGTTGACTGTGGATATTGTATCACAGACACACTCCCTCTGACTGTTCAGAGATGTCACTGAACCCGCCCAAAGATGTAAACAACCATGCATGAGCAGCGCTTATTAGACGGACGGGGTCCGACAGCCGATCAGTTCCATTCATTCCACCAGGAAGGAGGTACACGGCTCGTGTTGTCTGTAGTTCGACCATGCCTAGGCGGTCAATACCGCGGTTCCATCGCGTCCGCATTGTTACTTTATGCCAAGAAGGGCTCTCAACAAGGGAAGTGTCCAGGCGTCTCGGAGTGAACCAAAGCGATGCTGTTCGGACATGGAGGCGATACAGAGAGACAGTAACTGTCGATGACATGCCTCTCTCAGGCCGCCCAAGGACTACTACTGCAGTGGATGACTACGGATTATGGCTCGGATGAGCCCTGACAGCAACGACATCATTTTGAATAATGCTTTTCGTGCAGCCACAGGATGTCGTGTTACGATTCAAACTGCGGGCAATAGGCTGCATGATGCGCAACTTCACTCCCGACGTCCATGGCAAGGTCCATCTTTGCAACTACGACACCGTGCAGCGCGGTACAGATGGGCGCAACAACATGCCGAATGGACCGCTCAGGATTGGCATCACGTTCTCTTCACCGATGAGTGTCGTATATGCAATCGTCGGAGTCGTGTTTGGAGTCAAAACGGTCAGGCTGAATGCCTTAGACACACTGTCCAGCGAGTGCAGCAAGGTGGATGTTCCCTGCTGTTTTGGGATGGCATTATGTGAGGCCGCTGTACACCGCTAGTGCTCATGGAAGGAGCCGTGAAGGCTGTACGATACGTGAAAGCCATCCTCCGAGCGATAATGCAACCATATCGGCAGCATATTGACGAGTCATTTGTCTTCATGGACGACAATTCGCGCCCCCATCGTGCACATCTTGTGAATGACTTCCTTCAAGATAACGACATCGCTCGACTAGAGTGGCCAGCATGTTCTACAGACATGAACCCCTTTCAACATGCTTAGGTTACATTGAAAAGGGCTGTTTACAGACGACGTGACCTACCAACCACTCTGAGGGATCTACGCCGAATCGCCGTTGAGGAGTGGGACAATATGGATCAACATTGCCTTGATGAACTTGTGGATAGTATGCCACGACGCATACTGCCATGCATCAGTGCAAGATTATGTGCTACTGGGTATTAGAGGTAGGGCGTGTGCAGCAGTCTGCACCACCACCTCTGAAAGTCTCGCTGTATGTTGGTACAAGATGCAATGTGTGGTTTTCATGAGCAATAAAAAGGGCGGAAATCTTGTTTATGTTGATCTCTATTCCAATTTTCTGTACAGGTTCCGGAACTCTGGGAACCGAGGTGTTGCAAAACTTTTTTTGATGTGTGTATTATTGCGCCCAAACATTTCGAGGTGATCCAAATTTCCTGTCTAGGGTCATTACTGGCAACGATACGCCACGGCTGCATGGTTGTGACCCTGAAATCAAACAACAGTCTTCGCTGTGGAGGATGCCATCCTCTCCGATGCCCAAAATAGCGCGACAACTTCGAGGCAACATTTTTTTGTTCATGTAAATTTTCCGTAAATAGTTTCTTTCGTGGAAATTAAGTTGTAAGGGGAGTTTGATTTCTGACGCCGATATTTTCGGACACTTTGGGTCACACTTTGTAAACTTGCGGCTTATTTGCGGTTAGGATTCAAGCCGCACGATAACGTCAAAAGATTCGTGGATCTACGTAGACCCGAATGACTTTGCCGTGAAGACTAGCACGATCAGGAACATCCTAAAAGGTTAAACTGTGTAGCAGCGGGAGCTTCGTCTCGCTCAACCGAGAGAGGTGGCGCATTGGTTAACAGGCGAGACTCGCATTCGAGTCGTCCATCGATCAAATTCGCGTCCGGCCATCCAGATTTAGGTATTCCATGATTCCTCTAAATATATCCAAGCAAATGCCTGGGTGGTTCCTATGAGAAGGCACGGCTGTTTTCCTTCCCCATCCTCGAAACATACCCAGCTTGTTCTGTCTCTCTAATGATGTAGATGTCGATGGGATTTTAAACAGCAATCTTCCTTCCTTTCTCTCACACGTTCAATGGTGGCCGATTGAAGCTGAGACAGGATTGTATGCCGAGAGTAGCACAAATTTGTTAAGCACTTTGTCTACGAAGGACAAGCTTCCATTTTGAGTCCCAGTCAAGCAGAAAGTATCAGTATACCCAGAGAATTAAAAGTACATATTGTTTGTAAGTATGTATTGTTTGTCTGAATATAGTAACGTTCGTACTATGGTTGACAGCGGAAACACCAACGAAAGCTCCATTAGAAGGCATTATGTCTACAATAAACGGCCAGTGAGATACACAGGTTACAGTAGTACTCCATTTTCTCTTCTGTTATACGTATAACAGACTCCCCTTCCATCGACAGCATCTGCAAGGAGGAAAAGTTTGATTCTAAAGTCTCGTCGATAGAGAGGTTATTAGAGACAATAGTTGGCAATCTCAGAAATGACAATGAAGAAAACGGCGTTACTCTTATCAGACAGGGGGAAAAAACTCTCCAATCACTTTCAGTGATTTACGCAAACCGCTGGAGGTCTGACTTTCGGCGGCGCAGATGGAGCAATGATACTCGTACTGGAAAGAAGTAACTCGTTCTCCAAACTCACATGGACGAAATGTCCTTCCTAACGTGCTTATTTACCTATAAACGTGAAAGAAGTCGCAGAGCAATATTAGCGCCAATTTCCTACAACTGTGTGTCCCTCTGAGGTATTCCCCGACTCTCTCATGATGTCCATGTGCAGTAAAGTTTAACATTGATTCGCAAAGTCATTAAAGACCACAACTGCGCTTGGAAGAAATAACACTGCAGAAGACGGACAGCACGAGCTTTCGCTGCCCTAGGCTTGTGCACTGAATCGCGCAAACAGGCAGCTGTGTAAGCCGACTGGGCTCAGAAGGAATGGGCGTGACAAGGATCGGTAAACAGCACCGACGCCAGAGCACAGGCAGTCTTAACAAAACTCCCTGCAGCACAAATTAATTACAAGGCTCTGAGCACTATGGGACTTAACATCTATGGTCATCTGTCCCCTAGAACTTAGAACTACTTAAACCTAACTAACCTAAGGACAGCACACAACACCAAGTCGTCACGAGGCAGAGATAAATTAATTCCAGTAAGTGCAAGTTGAAGTCACAGACAAGACTATAAATAATGATTAGGCACCCAGTGGTTACTGCAGTTTCTTACGGAGCGATACTCTAAATTTAACAGTGTTCTAAGAAGTCATCAGAAAATTTAAGACATGACGTGCAGTTGGCGTAAGGAAATTTCAGAATTAAAGAGTTACAGGAATTCCTCCTGGAACAAATGATTAAGCCAACCTCGACCCAACTGCCTCAGATTCTACGGCTCCTGGGCACGTACACAGTCCAAGCCAAGCTCAAAAACAAACTAAAATTTCCTTATAAAATAGACACACAATGTACATGACCTGAATCAGAAGAAGCAGTACGTTAGCCTAGAATAAGTAGTACTTAGCCTCAATGAAGAAGACACAGTGGAGCCAAGTCCAGAAAGACGGTTAATATCCCGCCAAACGACAACCAGAAATTGAGCGCAATATTTATCTAAATTGTTCAAATTAAACGTAAGTCGCACGGTTCTTAACACTGACCCTGATAAAATTCGCGCAACACGAAATCCCACTTCCACGCCAGGAATAGACAATCTGTGATAATATTAAGCATAGACCAGTACTGTCCGCCAGAGCTAATATCAGCTGATAGTTATTAGCCTTAAGGAAGGTCGAATTAATAACAGGCAGGTAGAAGCACTTAAACACACGCAAGTGCCACACTGCCAACGAACTTCGCAACAAATGGTTCAAATGGCTCCAAGCATATGGGACTTTACATCTGAGGTCATCAGCCCCCTAGACTTAGAACTACTTAAACCTAACTAACTTAAGGACATCACACACATCCATGCCCGAGGCAGAATTCGAACCTGCGACGTAGCAGCAGCGCGGTTCCGGACTGAAGCGCCTAGAACCGCTCTGTCACAACGGCCGGCTGAAACTCGCAACCAGATTCCTTGTAGAGACGGACATTAACATTAACTCAAATTAAGGGCATGTCGGACACATAAAATTTACCGACCAAACGTTCAGTAAAATACAATATACAAAGGTCTAATTAACAGTCCTTATTAATACATAAATTCTTGGTAGTACAATTCAGCCTGCAAATTTCGTGGAAGCGTGGACTTCAGTATCAATAAAGAGAACCGGAGCAACCAGAAATTCCGGTAAACATGCCCCTGACAGCTCGGCGAGTTTTAGTAATCCACTCCTGAGGGCCGGCCAGAGTGGCCGTGCGGTTCTAGGCACTACAGTCTGGAGCCGAGCGACCGATACGGTCGCAGGTTCGAATCCTGCCTCGGGCATGGATGTGTGTGATGTCCTTAGGTTAGTTAGGTTTAATTAGTTCTAAGTTCTAGGCGACTGATGACCTCAGAAGTTAAGTCGCATAGTGCTCAGAGCCATTTGAATCACTCCTGAGGTCCCTCGGAGCTGCAAGCCAAACACAGGCCAACATGACCCCTGCATATCATTCCCAGTTTACGCTAACACAGATGGGTGGCTACGAATGGTCTCCAATTTCTGTTGGTTGCTCCACTGATCCTCCCCCCATGATGCTAACTGCCATATTGCCCTCGCGGTCCCAGCAAGCCGGCCCTGCAGGCCACGCCAGAGTGAGCTGCGCTCACTGGACCACAAATTAGAGCCAAAGATAAGAGCGTATCGATATCGATACAGTACGACAAGCCCCCACGACTCAGGCATAACCATTAGTGCAAAATTAAGGAAGGGCATTGTTCTCCTGCACGATAACGCAACACCCCATACGACGCGCACAACACAAGGTTTACTTCGGAGTTTTCGGTGGGAGCATCCGTCAAATATTCCAGATCTTGGAGTATGGGGTTTTGGCAAGCTAATAGAACATCTGTGAGGAAAGAGATTTTGCAACGATGAGGACGTCCACACAGCGGTTCTCGAAGGTCTCCTGACAAGGAAGCGGATTTCTTTACTCGAGGAACTGAATGACTGTTAGGACGTTGCGACTTATGGTCCAAATAGAAGTGCAATGCAACATTTGATAAAAGATGCTTGGCGTGCAATAGCAATCCATATCAAATAATATGTTGATTGCAAGATATTCCACTGTATCCAGAACGATAAAAGGCATTAAAAACTGCACATTGCACTGCTCATTTTTGCATTTCTCACTGATTATTGCCTAACATATACTAACATAATAAAACAGAAATTAAATGGATACTGAGGACATTTATGTACCAGGGGCGGAGGACATTGCATCCTTACCTCGTACTAAGCCGTCAGCTCTTTTGAAACAGCCTGTGATTCGTGATTTATTATAATTGAATGTAAATGTGTAGGTAAGAAATGAAAAAACTGCATGCTCAGCTGAGTGGTAACGTGTTTGCCTACCATGCAGTGGGCTCGGGTTCGAGTCACGGCTGGGTTGGAGAATTTGTCCACTCGTGGACTGGGTGTTGTGTGGTTCATCATATCATCATCACCGATGCTCAAGTCGTCGAATGTGGCGTCACCTGAAATAAGACTTGCAACCCAGCGGCCGGGATGGCCTCCCGGCCATCAGTGCCATTCGAGAATTTTATTTCATAACTAATAAATGTGCCAAATGGGTCCTTCGCTGCTGCTTCTGTCGTTGGTGATTATTTTCTTTGCTGAACTCACCTTATTCGTCTTCGCTAATGTCTGGAAGAAACATGAAGTTTTATTTTTGTGTAACGTACCGATATGACGCGTAGTTCGGCGTCATTAGCTACAGCACGGAATGTGGGGAATGTAACGGGAGCCCGCGCATTGCGGAGACGTGAGCGCAGCCGCCGCTTCCTGACGCCCGCGGCTCTGCGGTCGGAAGCACGTGGCGGCGTCCGCGACACGTGTGCCCGGAATTAGACGTTTTATCGGCGCGCTGCGCTGTGACGTCACCGTCAGCGACAGACGCAGTGTTCGCCTCATTAGAAAGACGAGCGGCAGGGAGAGGCGGCGGCGCGGTGCCCGCTTTTTCTCGCCGCGGTGTCGCCATCACGCCCTACACTGAGCTGTATTTTGCTCCTCCGACGTTCGAAGACCGTACGTTTACGTTGTACAACGGAGTTCAGTGACTAATCTCCTTAGATGAGCCCAACGTAAATACTAAGGATACTGTGTTCTCTGGGAGATGCGTCACACAGCCATACATACAAGAGCACCGAGTTGCCTACGATCAGGCGGAATTGAGTCAGACTCCGTGGAGGGTTCCACTCGTCAAGGCCTACAAGATGTTCAAAATTATTCGTTCAAATTTATACAGGTTTAGAGACTATCAAAACAAACATATTTCGACAAGAAACATATGGTCTCTGAAGTCAAGGTGTGTAATATTATGGAACATTTTGTTAGTGGTGCTGACATGGCTTCTGCGCCGGTGTCGCTGAGGTCTGCTTGAAAACACACCGGTTCGTTCTCATGCATCACCGCTTTGTGACAACAACGGCGACTTCCTTGTAAACACACCGATTCAGTCGCAATCGTTACCGTTTTTTGACTTCAGTGGAAGTGGACCAACTTACGTATGCCGAAATGGCTGACATGCATCTGGTCTGTGAATGTTAGTGGACTGTAAGAGTGTATGGGTAGCACTTCCCCAACCGAAGGGTCCCACAACACCAAGAAACACGCGGACATCAGCATCGCATGCTACGTGAAACAGGTCCTTCCTGCGCAAGTATGCAAGATACAGGTCTGAAACGAACTGTGCGAACGCCCGAAATTGAAGACGAGATTTTGCGACATGTTGAAGACACGTCATCTAGAAGTACACGACGTATTGCACACATCCTTGGCATCAGACATAGCCTTGTCTGGAATTTGTTACTCGGCCAGTGGCATCGTCCTTTCCATCTTCAGGCGTAGCAGCACTACCACCTGAAGATTTTCTTCAACGAGTGCAGTTCTCAGAATGGTTTTTACAACAGACTGTTCTGCACTCCTTATTTCCGGCCGAGATCATGTACACCGACTAGGCTTCGTTTGCTCGTGTCCTGTGTTTCAGTATCCACAGTTCGCATGAGTGGGCATACGTGAATCCGCGAGATACTCCACCTCGTGCTCATCCACAGCGATTCGGTGTTAATGTGTGGGCCGGCATTCTCAGTGGTGCGTTGATAGGGCCATACATTCCTCCATTCCGCCTCAACGGGCGGAGATATTGCATCTTCGTGCAAGACGTGTTGCCAGATCTGCAGGAGGTTGTACCTCTGAATGTTATACAAAGGATGTGTTTCCAGCACGATGGGACCCCAATCCATTTAAGCATTGCTGTGAGGAATCATCTGAGAGCCACCTTCGGGAAACGATGGATCGCCCGATATGGATCTGTGGCCTGGCCACCGAGGTCACCTGACCTCATGTCCTCTGGTGACATACAAAGTAGGTATTGTATGAAACCACTATGGAAAGACGACCGCGACGGTCGCAGGTTCGAATCCTGCCTCGGGCATGGATGTGTGTGATGTCCTTAGGTTAGGTTTAAGTAGTTCTATGTTCTAGGGGACTCATGACCTCAGATGTTAAGTCCCACAGTGCTCAGAGCCATTTGAATCAACTGTGGAAAGAGAAGTAGACGTCGCCGCTATAATTGCTGTTGCTGCTCGTACCTTTGCGGCGATGGAATAAATCTTCGAACGGACACTACAATCAGTGGTCCGACGATGTACTGAGTGCATACATGGCAATGATTGCGCATTCGAGCAATTCCTGTGAATGACACTGCTCTAGTTAGCACGCTGAAGCACCTGCTGTGTTAATCGTACCTGCCATAAGAAACTGCCGTCAGGGACCATATGCACCCTAACTAAATATATGAGTTTTCACGTTCCCTGCTTCCTGTATTAATCTGAACGAATAGATTCGAAACTCCCTGTATTTTACTCTTCCTCCTACGTGGACATCCCTCCACTAAATGCGGATATAAGCCGACGCATGGTTCCGGTCGGAGAGTATCAGCACGATATCAGTACATATCGCAAGAAAATCGTCAGAGTTCAGCTGCCGCCAAGAACAGCCAAACTGGACGTTCCACAAGTTGTCGTAGTTATCGTCCACTGGAGTAAGGACTAGGTCAGAGTTACAGACTGTGAACTATTGCCCACACGTTATCTACGTACTACAGTTAAGAATTATAATAACCACAATCAGGCACTGCGAGATGTGAAGCCCAAAACCAAAATCAAGACGCAGAGCAGAGGGAAGATTTGATAAGATGTGATTTTGCTTCTTCAGTTTAGTGCTTGCCCTCATGAAGCTAGGAAAACAAGAATTCAGAATCGTAGTTTTGAACTGCTTCAAGTGATTTTCGCCTTTTTTAATCCGTTGACGTAGCACATGCGTAAAACCCAAGTTTTCATAGTCGGATGATGAGCTTGGGTCGAGGCGGTGCAACAGTGTATGCGCATTGGTACAAAGCTGCTTCAAGGACGAAGGGCACTGGTGGCTTTGCTGTTTAGTGCCTTAACCCATAGTTCATCATCGAGGACGGAATTAGGAAGCTTCTCAGGTTGGGGAAAGGGGGATCAGGTGCACAGAGGATGAAGAAGATTATTCGGGGGAGTGATATTAATTGTGATGTTGTTTACCAATAGAATACTTCCTTTCATTTTTAAAGAAATGCTCTTAATTTTTGACTTTCCAGCGTATTTTTATATCGACCAGTCTGTCGGTAGTTTGTGCTGTGACATGTTACACTTTTACTGTCTGCGCTTGCATTCAGTTAAAAGCGAGCCTCGAGTGGTCACAGAAAGCTCAGCAGGTACTCTCTTACCAGCCAGGAAAACCAAGCGAGTTGCGGCGTAGAGGTTGCGGCACTGGACTCACATTCGGGACGACCGGCATTCAAGTCCCCCTCATCCTCATGTCAGAATGGATTCGTTGTACAGCCCACTTCAGTTTCTTACCCCCAGCCGAGTTCGTGCTATGTACCGAAAGACCACAACGTCGACAGAACCGTAAAACTTGATCTTACCATTATTTTAGATAAATCCGGGCAGCAGTTGTTGGATTGTTTCAGGACCAGCTGTTCATATACAGCTTCTCGAGCAATACCTCGGAGAGAACAGTCTATTGACACACAGTCAACACAGATTTAGAAGACATTGTTCTTGTGAAACACAACTATCTCTTTACTCGCACTAAATGTTGAGTACTATTGACAAGGGTTTTCAAATTGATTCCGTATTTTTAGGTTTCCAGAAGGCTTTTGACATTGTATTACACAAGCTGCTTGTAGTGAAATTGCGTGCTTGTGGAATATCGTCTCAGTTTTGTGACTGGATTCGTAATTTCCTGTCAGAGGGGTCACAGTGTGTAGTAATTATCGGAAAGTCATCGAGTAAATTGGAAGTGATTTCTGGCGTTCCTCAAGGTCGTGTTGTAGGCCCTTTGCTGTTCCTTATCTATATAAACGATTTAGGAGGCAATCTGAGCAGCCGTCTTAGTTTGCAGATGATGCTGTCGCTTATCGACTAATACAGTCATCAGAAGACCAAAACAAATTGCAAAACTATTTAGAAAAGATATCTGTATTGTGCGAAAATTGGGAATTAACCCTAAATAAGGAAACGTTTGATATCACCCACATGACTGCTAAAAAGAATCAGTTAAATTTCAGTTACACGATAAATCAGTCGAACCTGAAGGCTGTAAATTCAACCATTACCTAGGAATTAGAATTACGAACAACTTAAATTGGAAAGAACACATAGAAAATGTTGTGGGGAAGGCTAACCAAAGACTGCGTTTTATTGATAGGACACTTAGAAAATGTTACAGATCTACTAAAGAGACTACCTACACTACGCTTGTCCGTCCGGTTTTAGAATACTGCTGCGCGGTGTGGGGTCCTTACCAGATAAGGTTCTCGGAATACATCGAAAAAGTTCAAAGAAGGGCAGCACGTTTTGTATTTTCGCGAAATAGGGGAGGGAGCATCACTGAAATGATACAGGATTTGGGGTGGACATAATTAAAACAAAGGCGGTATACGTTTTGGCGGAATCTTCTCACGGAATTTCAATCACAAAGTTTCTGCTCCGAATACGAAAATATTTTGTTGACGCCGACCTACATAGGGAGAAACGATCATCATAATAAAATAAGGGAAATCAGAGCTCGCACGGAAAGATATAGGTGTTCGGTTTTTCCGCCCGCTGTATGGGATTGGAATAATAGAGAATTATTGTGAAGGTGGATCGATGAACCTCCTGCCAGGCACTCAAATGTGATTTGCAGACTATCCATGTAGATGTAGATGTAAATTTATTTAATTGAGAAATGGCCAGCCGCGATGGACGAGCGGTTCTAGTCGCTTCAGTCCGGAACCGCACGACTGCTTCGGTCGCAGGTTCGAATCCTCCCTCGGGCATGGATGTGTGTGATGTCCTTAGATTAGTTAGGTTTAAGTAGATGTAAGTTCTAGGGGACTGATGACCTCAGATGTTAAGTCCCATAGTGCTCAGAGCCATTTTTAATTGAGAAAAATGCTGTGTCTTTCTTTTAACATCTGTGAGAACTACGAGGCGTTATTCATTGATTTTCATTTTTTTTAATCTACTTATTGGTATTTCGTTATAGTACGCATAAAGATCTAATGAAAATGTTAAGTCTTTTGGATAAGGTTCTCTCCGTGTGAGTGATAAATGGTGTGCTTCCGGGTGTTCTGCCGAGTTCTTGTGCAATGGAAACAAGTAGGCAGACACTCGAAACCACATTAGCCTTTTGGCTCATCCGATGCGCAGACGTTAGTAAAAATATTATTAGATAGTTGCTCCGAAATATGACCATACTGGGAAGGGCCGTCGAACCTGACACTGAAGACCGGGGTGAGAATGCAGCTGCAGCCGTCATTGTAAGAGCACGGCCGACTCGCCAGCCCGTCACCCGGCCGCAGGCCGGCGGACGCGTCGCTGGACGGGAATAGACGCACGCAGCACACGCACGCGCGTTGCCGACGTCGAAATAGCCGGCGGCCGCACTGCGCCCAGACGGCGCCGGACCCGGGACCGCGCCTGCTGTGCGAGGGCGGGGCTGCTGGCGGCGCGGCGGCGTCGCCCGTCTCCACGGAGACTGCGACTTCTCCGTCTGTGCGGTCACGTTGCGCAACTGGAGCAGTAGGCGGAAGCGGGACGGACAGTGTTTGGGTTCACATCGTGACTGGACGCGCGCCAAGGGCGAGCAGAGCACTGCAGGCGCGGGTCCGATCCCGGCGCGGTGTGCGAGAGAGGGCGAAAAACGTCGCACAGCTTGACGGAAGTTGCCGAAGTTGATCGACACTCTACTTCTCTTCTGTAAGCCTCGCGCTGCGTTGTGACGTAGCTAACCACCATGGTTCCTTTGACAAATCTTTTTCAAAGTTCTTTGAGCAAACTACACTACTGACCATTAAAATTGCTACACCAAAAAGAAATGCAGATGATAAACGGGTATTCATTGGACAAATATATTATACTAGAACTGACATGTGACTACATTTTCACTCAATTTGGGTGCATAGATCCTGAGAAATCAGTGCCCAGAACAGCCACCTCTGGCCGTAATAACGGCCTTGATACGCCTGGGCATTTAGTCAAACAGAGCTTGGATGGCGTGTACAGGTACAGCTGCCCAAGCAGCTTCAACACGATACCACAGTTCATCAAGAGTAGTGACTGGCGTATTGTGATGAGTCGGTTGCTCGGCCACCATTGACCAGACGTTTTCAGTTGGTGAGAGATCTGGAGAATGTGCTGGCCAGGGAAGCAGTCGAACATTTTCTGTATCCAGAAAGGCCTGTACAGTACCTGCAACATGCGGTCGTGCATTATCCTGCTGAAATGTAGGGTTTCGCAGGGATCGAGTGAAGGGTAGAGCCAAGAGTCGCAATACATCTGAAATGTAACGTCCACTGTTCAAAGTGCTGTCAATGCGAACTAGAGGTGACCGAGACGTGTAACCAGTGACACCCCATACCATCACGCCGGGTGTTAGGCCAGTATGGCGATGACGAATACATGCTTGCGTTCACCGCGATGTCGCCAAACACGGATGCGACCATCATGATGCTGTAAACAGAATCTGGATTCATCCGAAAAAATAACGTTTTGCCATTCGTGCACCCAGGTTCGTCGTTGAGTATACAATCGCAGGCGCTCCTGTCTGTGATGCAGCGTCAAGGGTAACCGCAGCCATGGTCTCCGAGCTGATAGTCCACGCTACTGCTAACGTCGCCGAATTCGTGCAGATGGTTGTTGTCTTGCAAACGTCCCCATCTGCTGACTCAGGGATCGAGACGAGGCTGCACGATCCGTTACAGCCATGCGGATAAGATGCCTGTCATCTTGGCTGCTAGCGATACGAGGCCGTTAGGACCCAGCATGGCGTTCCGTATTACCCTCCTGAACCCACCAATTGCATATTCTGCCAACAGTCATTGGATCTCGACCAACGCGAGCAGCAATGTCGCGATACGATAAACCGCAATCGTGGTGGGCTACAATCCGACCTTTATCAAAGTCGGAAACGTGATGGTACGCATTTCTCATCCTAACACGAGGCATCACAACATCGTTTCACCAGGCAACGTGGGTCAACAGCTGTTTGTGTATGAGAAATCGGTTACAAACATTCCTCTTGTCAGCACGTTGTAGGTGTCGCCACCGGCGCCAACCTTGTGTGAATGCTCTGAAAAGCTAATCATTTGCATATCACAACATTTTCTTCCTGTCTGTTAAATTTCGCGTCTGTAGCTCGTCGTCTTCGTGGTGTAGCAGTTTTAATGGGCAGTAGTGTACTTCATTGAAGCTATTACACCATCGTGAAATTTTTCGTCAATGTTGCCCGGGAATGGGTAGCAAATAGTTTATCTCCTGCACAGCCTTTAATATAATGTTAGCGGGGAGCGCTTTGTTTCAAAAGAAAGAGAAGGGCGCTTGTTCGACCTGTTCTCGAGCATCGTTCATCAATCGGCGGTCCTTACCAGGTACGAGTGATAGAAGAGGGACAGAAGATGCAACGAAGAGCGGCGCGTTTCGGCACGGGATCGTGTAGGTGGCGCGAGAACGTTACGGAGATGCTCGACGTACTCCTGAGGCAGTCGCTACAAGAGATGCTTTGTGCATCACTCAGAAGTTTACTGTTGAAATTCTGAGAGAGTGCTTTCGGGGAAGAGTCGGGCAACATATTGCTTCCTCCCACATACGAACGGAGCGAGGTGGCGCAGTGGTTAGCACATAGGTTTCGCATTCGGGAGGACGACGGTTCAAATCCGCGTCCAGCCATCCTTATCTAAGTTTTCCGTGATTTCCCTGAATCGCTTTAGGCAAATGCCGGGACGGTTCCTTCTAAAGGACATGGCCGGCTTCCTTCCCCATCCTTCCCTAATCCGATGACACCGATGACTTCGCTGTTTGGTCCCCTTCTCCAAAGCAACCAACCAACCAACCAACCAACCATCCCCATACGTCTACGAAATGACCACAACGACGAAATTAGATAGATTAGAGCTTGTGCGGAGGCTCAGTCATTCTTCCCATGCGCCATTCGCGAACCAACAGAGACACGGGGATCAGTTAGTGGTACCAGAAGTACATTCATTCCATGGCTTGAGGAGTATTGATGTAGACACAGGAACACACGTTTGTGGTTGAAACCGTGGATACCGAGAAGCTCGAAGTGTTAACCAGAATGGACAAACAATCATTTAAGTGTGACTTCATGAAAGTAGCCCCTCATATTTGCAAACAAGATTTTTAAGAAATTTCATTTCTGCTAAAGATCGTGTGATGGTTATGTTATGATTTTTACCAAAAGGCGAAAGTTATGTGAGGTTACGATATAGTACTCGTATCCCACAGTGTACCAACATGAGTAGCAGTATGTGAATTACTGAAGGAGGAATTTCTGACACCAAGCACGAAGTTTTTAGAGTAACAAATAAAAACATTTATTTTGCTTGCGTGCGCTTTGCTAACAACGGCAAAGAGCTTGCCGCAATGGATACATTGGTTCCCGTCATATCACGGAAGTTAAGCGCTGTCGGGCGTGGCCGACACTTGGATGGGTGACCATCCGGGCCTTCATGCGCTGTTGCCATTTTTCGGGGTGCACTCAGCCTCGTGATGCCAATTGAGGAGCTACTCGACCGAATAGTAGCGGCTCCGGTCAAAGAAAACCATCGTAAAGACCGGGAGAGTGGTGTGCTTACCACAAGCCCCTCCTATCCGCATCCTTAGCTGAGGATGACACGGCGGTCGGATGGCCCCGATGGGCCACTTGTGGCCTGAAGACGGAGTGCTTTGCTAACAACACATGGATTTAGACATCGCCATACACAGTTAATAGTTTTATTTTTCTTACGTTTAGACGTGTATTGAACACCTGATGGCATACTATAAGAACGGGATGGCGTACTTTAAGAACCTGATAGCGTACTTAATGAACATGGATACCACTACACACTGTAACTATCCTACGCATTCGCGCCACTCTTTATACTTCTTGTGATCTATTTTAACAGTGTATTTTCACTTCCTAAAATAAGTATATTTACAAGTAAGTGCAATCCTACGTACTCTATTTTTCCACCATATACTGCCTCCTTAGTCCATTTAATATCTTCCTTAGATCGCCCGCAGTGCAGCCGCTTCGATTCTTTATAAGATGGCAGCTGTTGTAACCAGCAGGCTTTGTGTTATGAGTTATTTCATATTCTTCATGCTTTGAAATTATCAATGTGGTGATAGCCACGTACCGAGTATACTTCGACGTCATTTTATGGGTTACAGGCTTTAAAGCCAACGGAGCGAAGCAGCAAATGTATAGCGGCGAACTTTTGTAAAAGCTGAGACCACGCTCTAACTTTTATCAAAGATCTTCGTTAAAATAAATCTCATATAAAAGCATGTCGAGTGTACTGTCAAAGAACGACTAAAGGGCTTTTAGGAAAGAACTTTGTCAGAGACCTTCTACAGTATAATACGGGCCTTAGCCGTGTGGAAGGGGTAACGTGCATGTTGGATCGCTCGCTTGCTTGAAAGCGAGTGAGCCTGAACCGCGAGGGTAGCGAGTGATAAGGAACTGTTTCCGCTCATTCAGCTTCGCTCCGTGGATGCAGTGCTCTAGATAGTATCTGGTAGTAAACTTAGCTTATTGCGTCGCGAGAGTCAGCGTATTCGGACGTTACGTCTTTCGGGATAACTGTTCGACGACTCCAATGTTCGGGAAATACATACATTCTGTTCTGTTGTTCACCGGTGTCAATGGTGGCTTTCCTGGTCTAGTGGTTGGCGTATATAGCTATACATGTCGAGCTCCGAGGTTCGATCCCAGGGATGGCCTTAGATTTTTGTATAGTAGAAAGGTCTGGAATGGGTTCCATTCAGTCTCGCATGTTCAGGTGAGAAGCTGCTTGATAATATAGGCAGCCAAATTGACACGCTCGTCGTCAGTTCGTTATTGAGCAGCACAACATTTGTGCATTTATTGACTATTCTTTCGTCGCCGTGAACGAGAATTCTCATTCTCATAAAACTACTCGGCATAGGACGTGACGAGGTGACGGATGTAATGTCATGACTGTTATGCTCCCCTAAATTGCATGCTCGAGGCGTTACTCTTGCATTCGTGAGAAGACTAACTCAAATCAAGCATGGATCTAACCATTGTAACAACTCTTATAAAAACAGTAAAAACGTTGATATTTTCACACATACCAATATCCTAATTTATCAGCTACCTTGCGGGAAAAAAAATTTGGTGAAAACTCTATCATATGGATCACACGGAATTCTGGAATGTTGTGAGCTGTGTTTAACACTGGATGCTTTTCACATACTTCCGCAGAAAACATTCAGCCAACCATTTTGTGGTAATTTCCTATGGGACCAAACTGCTGAGTGTCATCAGTCCCTAGGCTTGCACACTACTTAATCTAACGTAGACAAACTTACGCTAAGGACAACACATGCACCCATGCCCGAGGGAGGACTCGAACCTCCAACGGGGGGAACTGCGCGAATCGGGGCAAGGCGCCAACCATGCAAAGGTGCCAGCAGCAAATCCGCCATAGTTCATGAACCCACAGGAAGAACCGATAAGCCACAGGAAGTTGAGTAAGGCAATATGCTGAAAGGGAATGAGGCTCCACTGAGAAATATGTAGCAAAGGCTGACTTTCGGATGGAAACCACGAAAATTAAAATAGGACACGACGCCCCCGCCTGCCAACTTCACGCCACCTCAAATTTCTACGTCCACGTAGCCACAGTCTCCAGATCTGTGACGAGTGAAATAGTGCTAATGTGATTGACCACTTCGGTGTTATATCGTGTGAAGTATGACGTTCCCAAAATTATGAGAGTTTGTGGCACTTACAGTTCTTAAATCAGTAGCATGATATATGCACCTCTCAAATATTCGGACCTGTACTTTTCAAATGTATTTCTTCTAATTGCATGGTATATGCAACTCTCAAATTTCGGGCCTATACTTTTCAAATGTATTTCTCATAATTGCAATTTTGTTGAATTGATGCCAAAGCAGTGTACTAAGCAGTGTCGTAAACCAGTTGTTTATATTTTATAAATTTTATTGTTTTTACTATCAAAATCCTATGCATATGTGGGTTGTATGTAACTGGATATGACGGCAGGTTATATTTGAAGGAAAGGGGGGGGGGAAGAGAGGATGGTTGAGACTATTATGCCCTCAAGATGCGAACAGTGGATCCGCGCTAATACAAATCCCTATTGTATGAAGGATTTCCTTAGTTTCTATAAGTCTATTAAGGCGAATGCTGTGGTAGTGTTACTGAAATTGTCACATCCAATTTCCTGCGCCACACTTATGCATCAATAAACTTTTTCGTGTTGGACATGCTTCTCATTCTCTCGGAAGAAGTATTGCAACCAACATCAACCACACTCTACTCAGGCTGCATATTCTTCTCTCAGAAATTTATCAGTAATCTCTGTCAGTGTTGCACTGTTGCAAGGAACATTGGTGTTGCACTGTTGCAAGGAACATTGGATGAAAGTGGTACATTTCACTCTCTTTCCCACCCACCTCGTTTTGTGCCTGCGTTAAATAATTACAGAAATTTTATCTGCTACTGCACATTAGTGAAGCGATCTCCGTGGTTGTAGGGGCTCCTCACGTTTGATGCAGATCGAAAACTAAGTGGGGTTTATGACGCCTCCTTTAGTTAAGCACTCAGTTCCAAACCTGGTATTTACAATATTTTCGAAATGGAGAGCTGCAACCGTGGCTTTCTAGCATAGGCACTGTCTCTTCAAAACACAGACGGTGAGGAGAACGGAACTGTAACATACTGCTAGCTCATCGCCTGGACCGTCTGTAATTACTCCCGCGTGGAGCCTCGTAGCTTCCGGCACTCTTCAAAGGTAGCCACCGAGCACAGTTGTGGTGGGGAAGCCGCCGCGTGAGTTTTTGTGGCGACGATCTTACCCGCGCCCGGACGCCACCTTCAACTAAGTTCTGGAGGTTTCAATGCCATATTATTCGTTACATACATGATCTGCCCTTACATACAATACGCTCCTATAAACGATGTCCAGGTATTTGAAAGCTTACACTTCACTGTGAGCTATCTTGCCTGATCCGCTAGTGATTTACCGAGCGAGATGGCGTAATGATTAGCACACTGGACTCGCATTCGGGAGGACTACGGTTTAATCACGCGTCCGCACATCGTGATTTAGGTTTTCCGTGATTTCCCTAAATCACTTCAGGCAAATGCCGGGATGGTTCCTTTGAAAGGGCACGGTCGATATCCTTCTCCATCCTTCCCTAATACGAACTTGTGCTTCGTCTCTAATGACTTCGTTGTCGATAGGACGTTAAATTATAATCCCCTCCTCCTCCTCATCCGCTAGTTATTTTGAGTAAACTGTAGTCGATCGTTTCGATGATCTTAATAATAATACCCATTTACGGGAGCATTGCGTAAATAAATTATTTGAACTATCGTATCAAAAGTATCCACGCACCTATTACTGGACTAAAGTTGTGTCGCATTTGTTACGGCTTTCAGTGAGGTATCAGAATGTCCGTGGAGGAATGTCAGACTATTCTTCCTCAACAGCCAAAACCAGAAAAGTACATGATGTTAGACGCAGGGCTCTGGAGTGAAGTCGTTCGTTCTAATTAATGGCTAAGGTGTTCCATTGGGTTCAGGGTGGGAGTCTGGGCAGGACAGTCCATTTGAAGAATGTTATTATTCACAAACCATTCCCTCGCAGATGCTGCTTCCTGACAAGTTGCATTGTCATGCTCATACAGTCGTCTTCTCCGATCGGTTCCTCTCCTGAACGCAGTACACAATGCTGTAAAATGTGGTAATATCTTTCCTCATTTTGCATTGTCTTAAGCGTAACAAACGCTCGTCACCATAACCACAGAAAAAAATCCCCCATATCGTGACACACCCCCTCCTTACTTCAAAGTACACATCATGGCAGGTAACGTTCTGTAGGCGTTAGCCAAACCCAAACCCTTCAATCGGTTTGACGCAGGATAAACGTGATTCAACATTCCAAGTGTCTCCTTTCCAGTCATTTATTGTCCAGTGGCGTCGTTGTTTACACCATCTCAACAGCCGCGTAGCATTAAGTATAGAAATCTGTGGCTTGTGAGGGGCTGCTCGGGCACTGTACCCCTTCTTTCTAACCCACTACGTATAGTCACTATGCTATCTGGACTGCCGGTGGCAGCTGATATTTTTTCTGAATAATGCCTTAGCGACATCGCTGAATAGCCAGAGGAATGTCTGAATTCAGCTGCTGAAACTGATTGCCTGAAAGGGCTAAATGTTAAAATTAATTTAGTAGAGATTCTTGGAGCTCGCGAAATTGTGAGACGTCCAGGCTGTGCCCGTTGGGGCACACACGAGAAGTCCACAAGAACCAAAGTGCATTCCCTTTGCGTGCTTAGATGTCTCATTAAACAAGTTCCTGTTTAGTGGTTCGATTTAGTGAGCGAGAACATACTTGGTAGGGGAGGCCTAATATCGGCCTGTGGGACGAGGAGCTAGATGGAAGTGGCGTTGGATGAAAGTGTCAGACCTCGTTCAATTCACGCCTATAAATTCCATTTTTTCTGTGTAAACTTAAAATGAGGTGTTTTTGTACGTATTTTGACCCCTAAACTTTGAACTGTGATCCTGTTTTATTTCTGTGGAGATTAAATGCGGAAGTCGCTAGAAATCATCTGAAGACGGTGTTTGTACTGTGGTCAGTTGTCCGATCTTGGAATCTTCCTGGTAACAGTTACACAGATTTGATAGTGTAACAATCTAAAGGAGTAACGCAACTCCTCCAGCGAACGTTCTCCAGTAAATCTAAAGAGCATTACGTCGCTTAATTGGTCTCGCGCGACGCCACGGGAGCTCGAAGGAAGGATGAAAGGTACGTTTGAAAAACTCTACATGGTGCAACTTTGCCATTTCTTTGGTGTAACGTTTTTCCGCGTGAGTGCTTGTGCAGCAGGTACGCAGTAAGCTTTATGACGTACTGGGGGAAATGGGTCATTAGGCATAACTCGATAGCTCAGTCGCTAGAACATTCTCTACGAAAGCCGATGTCCGGATTGAACAACAGATCCAGGACATTGCTTTAATCTGTCAGGAAGTTTCCACAATAGTAATAATAACCATTTTTGGCGGGTATTGTACGAAATAGTGATACATAACATCGAGAATACAGTGCAATACAGTGTTGACAACTTTTCGATACTGGACCATGTATGTATATACACTGAGGTAACCGAAGTCATGACAAACCACCTAATATCGCATCGGACCTTCTTTTGCTCGGCGTTGTGCAGCAACTCGACGTAGCAGGAACTCAACTAGTTGTTGGAAGTCCCCTACAGAAAGAATGAGCCGTCCATAATTATGAAGGTGTTGCACGAACTGACCTCTCGATTATACGCCATAAATGTTCGATTGGATACACGTCGGGCGATCTGGGCGGCCCAGTTGTGTTCAAACGTGTGTGAAATCTTATGGGACTTAACTGCTAAGGTCATCAGTCCCTAAGCTTACACACTATGTAACCTAAATTATCCTAAGGACAAACACACACACCCATGCCCAAGGGAGGACTCGAACCTCCGGCGGGACCAGCCGCACAGTCAATGACTGCAGTGCCTTAGACCGCTTGCCTAATCCCACGCGGCAACTGGTGGCCCAGTCATCCGCTCGAATTGTCCACTATGTTCCTCAACCCAATCACGAACAATTTTGGCCCAGTGACATGGTACATTGTCATCAATAAAATTCCTTCATTGTTTGGGAGCATGAAGTCCATGAATGACTGCAACTGATCTCCAAGTAGCCGAGCATAACCATTTCCAGTCAATGATTGGTTATTTTGGATCAGGGAACCAGTCTATTTCACGTAAACACAGTCCACACCATTATTTTTTAAAATAATAAAGTCCACTACGTTATACTTCATGGCGGATTTTGAACAGGAAGATGGTAACATAGGAAGTGACCCCAAGAAGCGCAGTAGGACCGTTAACGCACGAAGTATACTTAAATAATTTATTAGGCCTGATAAGCAACACTGGCAGATAGTTCGCTTGCCATGTTGTTACTTACAGGAAAAATGTCGTCTTTGAGCGATCGTGGAGAAAAGCGGGAATATTTGGACAAAGTTCACTTGTATAAAAGAAGCTCTCTGTAAAAGTAGATTAACTTAACATAATCCCCATAACAAAAAGAAGAAACTCCTATTATCCGATTACAACATTAATGCTGAAGGTCTGGAGCTCCTAAATATAAGGGGCTACTACTAAGGAGCGATGATACGAAACGAAAACTTGTCAGACTTAGATTTGTACGCAGAGAGCTGAGAAAATGCGATGAATCTGCAAAAGAACATCACACGAAAGAAGCTGGTGAGCCCAGTTCTAGACTGCTGCTCCAAAGATTGGGGTTGTAATCAAGCAGTCAGGTGAGAAGAGATCAAATTAATTTAGAGACACGTTATTAGAATCGTAACAGGTCTATTAGTTCCTACCACAGTGTTACAGACATGCTCAAGTAACTTAACACGGGAATATTTGGCATGGCAATGATGTCGTCCTCGCGTAACACTATTGGGTATATTTAGAAAATCAGTATTAGATGAAGACTGTGCGACAGGTCTACTGAGCTATTAGGATGCCTCAGATGCGTGGCGGCGTTTTGCCCTCGCTCAGTGCACGGACGTAATAGGGCATAAAGTCGTTTCAATTGGTACAAAGCGACGTCTACCATGTAGCGTGCTACGGTTTGCGCAGTATATAAGTAGTTGTAGAAGTAGAAGGGCGGCTGAGTCAGCATTTGGACGTCTTCCCGGACGGCACACCCGCCACAAGGGAAGGCAGCGGAAACCGGCGCAGCATCTTATTTCTGCTTCAAAGTCATTTGTGACGTCATTTCCTCCACTTGGAACAGCTGCCAACCATAGATCCGGAAATATGTTGGTCCGTCATAAAAGAGAAAGAGAGGGGCGGGATTAAGTATATTTCATTTCTGAGGACAGGTGTAGAATATGACTAAATGAATCTCCCACTCTCCCTGTTTGGAAAACAAAGAGAATAGGGTTTCAGCCAAGATAAACTCGACAAGAATAAGTTAAGTCGCTCAGTGACAAAATGAGAATTTCAGGTCTTCGAGCAGACAAATAGATATTTGTTAATATTATAAACGTAAACGGCAAACCACAGGTAAGAACAGAGCAGGTACTCAGAAAAGATGGAACGAGTTGGATAGCGTATATCCGTAAATAGTTCTGTAAAGAGTTGTGGCGCTCTCGGTTTACGGAACATGCATTCTCCACGAATTACTACAATGTCAGTTTTTTTATAACTTACTGTATACTAAAAATTTGTACATCAACAATGATTCGACAGTTTGAGTGAAAATACATTGTAAGTGAAATGCAGCACATGCACAAGAAAAGTCTCCGACTTAATAGCGGCTAGAACGCATTTTACTGGATTCCTGTTATAAAGAACTGCTACGTCGTAAAGAAAAATTAAATAACCGGACCTTTGAGTTTGACACAGGTGAGACAGGTATTGCGTTTAAACTCTTTTGATTTTTTACGTAGATGGATAGATTTTAAAATTTTGACCTGTCTAACATAAAAATATGTGAAAAATTTGCCTATAGCTGAATGTTTTCTTCGTGGCTGCTGTAAGGAGAGAACGGGTTAGGTACAGGATGAGTGGCGCTCGGAGGTTCCCGTTTCTCCGGTTCTCAGAGAAGGCCAGGCAAAGTCGGACAAAACTCGCGGCGAAAACTCTGTCTCTCGTGGCAGCTAAAGTACTCACAGTCTCCGTAAGATTTTCTGGAAACATTTTCAGAATGAGAAGGTTGAACAACAGTGGCAGTATGATATCTCCTTATTAACAAACTGGTCGCTTAGGGAACGTCTTTAACACAAAAGCTGACGGTGAAATATTTCGTGTCGTTGGGACCGTGGCAGTAGCAGTTCGCCCAGAGGTGTTAATTTGCAAAGAAATCACTCTGCACTGGATTGATAAACAGAGCAATCGTTTTATGAGGGTCCAAGTTGTATCTCCTCTGCACTTCAAATTACGTCTATGTGCAAACTACGTATCTGACCCCCAAAAAAACCAACAGTGTCAAATAGCCATTCCTTATCTCCAAAATTACAAAGGGCATAGATGATTCTTTTCGCAGCAAAGAGCGTTATCATCTCAATTACGGTAACACATCGTCACCGGTACTCGCAGCCGGAATATTAAATTAATATTAGTTAACCGCTTCGCTGAGGTATTATGCACCTGCACCTGCCCATGTTAGGCAATAAATTCTGCCTGACTCATGTAGTACTATCACCGTCAGAGGGTGGTACGGGACTACAAGTCCCACTGCCACACCTCCAAAGTGAATTGCAGTGACGCAGCCACTGCACAGTGGAAATTTACTGGCTCACCAACACAGTTAGACCGCAACAGACCGGTGATGCTGTATTGTAACCTATCACCTCGGACTACAAGTCCTTATTATGCCTTACTTTTTATTTCATTCTGTAAACTAACAACGTTGTGTTGCATACGCCAAGTCAATAAATAAAGCATTCTTTTCACTTTACGTAACAGGCATGATGCAAATAACATTAGCACATTGCCATACACCATAGAACCGTCAGTTCACATTACGTAGGGACATTACACGGGGTGTAGCGCAACAGTGTTAATTTCCACGCACACAGTGTGTTGACGAGATCTGATGTGTTTATTTAATGATTCTGCAGAAGTGTAATTAAAACAGAAATGCACAATTATTTTATTGTTCTATAAGTGGCAGGCAAATAAAACGAGACAGATGGAAAAGAGAAAGTAAAATGTTTATTATTTCGAAAATAATCTCCATAACTGTTAATACATCTAGTCTATTGTGAGGCACGACGATCAGTGCATCCATGGAAAAATGTCCGCGGATGTATACGGAACCATCATTCTACCCAGGCGTGCACCTCTTCGTCCGACGCAAGCCGACTCCCACGAATATCTTTCTTCACGGCGCCAACAGTTCGTAAATCATATGGGGGGAGATCATGACTGTGTATGTGTAAGGGCTGAAACCCCTGCATTGTAGCCGCAACTAATCGAAACATTCTTGGAAAGATGTGGACGGGGTTATCCCGCACCAGAATAATGCCAATCCTCAACTCGCTGCTCACTGACTTTCTGGAAAACGGCGCCACTATTAAATCACAGCGGTGCGTGCGCACTGTGCAAAAATTGAAGAGCGCCATGAAGTTCGAACGCCCAGGAATGGTGACGCACGGCATCAGTGGTTGGTTGACCTGGGGGAGGGGACCAAACAGCGAGGTCGTCGGTCCCATTGGATTAGGGAAGGATGGGGAAGGAAGCCGGCCGTGCGCTTTCAAAGGAACAGTCCTGGTATTTGCCTGAAGCGATTTAGGTTCAAATGGTTCTGAGCACTATGGGACTTAACATCTGAGGTCATCAGTCCCCTAGAACTTAGAACTACTTAAACCTAACTAACCTAAGGACATCACACACATCCATGCCCGAGGCAGGATTCGAACCTGCGACCGTAGCGGTCACGCGGTTCCAGACTGAAGCGCCTAGAACCGCACGGCCACACCGGCCGGCGAAGCGATTTAGGGAAATCACGGAAAACCTAAATCAGAATGGCCTGGCGCGGGTCTGAACCGTCGTCATCCAAAATGCGAGTCCAGTGTGCTAACCACTGCGCCACCTCGCTCGGTGCACGGCATCATTCTGTTGGATAGACAGACTCGTAGGACGCATTTTAAGACACATCAACACCACTGGAACAGTTGTAGTAGGAACTGTTGAGGAAAGGAATCGTCTGAAACGACCAAGGATGTGGCACAAGCAGCACATTACAAGTGTTGTAGGTTGTGCTACTTACGAGGAAATGAAAAGGAAGACAGACAGAAGGATGGAATAGCTTATTGCTGTAAACCAACCTTAGAAATGAACACCCTAAAGGAGAAGGAGAAGAAGAAGAAGAAGAAGAAAACTGAGTCTATGTGATCGTACCACTTCAGAGCCCTAGACATTGTTGGTCTCTACTATTTTTACTTGCACGGGAAAATAAGCACATCATTCTCATTCCGGAAACTTAAAGATGGTGTTCTTTCCATTTCGATACGTTGCCAGAGAAATGTATTACAATTTATACCTTTTTACTGTAACAGAAGTGCGGAAATAAATGGATCATAATGAATGAAGCATAAATTTCGAAGCAGAGTGCGACAGATTTAGTGCCTTCTTGATCGTCTAGAATATTTAACGACACGAGAAATTAGTGCCACTCCTTTAGATAATAGCAGCCAACCGCATTCTCGGAAGCAGACACAGTGTTTTTGTGGCAAGATGAACGGTTGCGGCGTTCAGCGACGCGACACTGGCGCATATCTCATCTCCGGCAGGAAGACGCGACATTCCTGAATCTGGGCCAACGACGCAGCGGACCGTCAGAAACCGTCTGATCTGGAGCGGTGCGGCATCGCCCATCAGCATGGTCAGTGGCGCCAGCTGGCTGGCGTAAGTCACCAGCGCACGAGCACAGATGGATGGCTCCGCGGAGGGATGTCCGAACGGAAGTTCCGGCTATATAAATAGAAGCGGCCGCGCTGGGCTGGAGAAGAGACTTGCGTGCCAGCAGTCACGCGCGCCGCTGGCCGCTGAGACCACCGCCACAAAACAACAGTGGCAAAAGTCCGCCGAGGTGATTCACGCCAGTGGCGCTGGCGCACGCTATTTGCAGAACTGCCAGGACCCTCCTGGAGACCGAGGAGGAGGAATTCACATGCGCCGATTTAGCCGCCTTAAAGCTGTCTTCCTTTGAAGTCACAAACGCATATGAGACAGTTCTCAAAATGCTTACTCTTAACGAAGCGCGCTCTACGTGATATAGCACTTGCAGCAGTGACAAATACCTTGTGATGGTAAGCGTCGCTCCGGAAGAATTTGGTCATTCTTGCGTGTGGCGATGATCCAGAGTGTGATGCAGAAATTTTTAAAATGGGAAGATGTTTATGACTTTTGGCAGTTACTGGTAGAACGATCATTTAGAAACCGAAGTATATTTCTATTCTATGAGGTATTGGGATTGCAGCCGGATCATGTTGACTTCTTGACACGATATTTCGACTTGCAACCGTCCACCCATCTTCAGGTGAGTGTCCGCCACTGAAGACTCCTAGTTCAAGGTGTCGGATTTATTGCAAAAATTGGTGCGGAAACGCGTACGCATTGGCGGCCGTCACAGGAGCGTCCCCTGCCAAAATCCGCGCTATCTGCAAATACTGTACCACCCGTGGTGCGCATGCGCATTTTTTTTCATATTCTGTCGTTCAATCAAATGAAAGTATATGATTCCGGAGACCTTTTCAAGTCTCAAACATCTACAATGTATATATGCAGACTGAAGCGACGAATGAAACTGTGTACTAAGGCAGGGATTCGAACCCGGGTCTCCTGCTCAGTAGTCAGATGCGCTAACCACTACGTCACTCTGGCAGAGTGACTTCGTACAACTGCATTGACTATCCTAGCATGCCGCCGACTCAATCCTAATTCCCATTCACGTCTCAGCCCACTTGGTATTCCTCCTAAACTCGAGACCCGGGTTCGATCCATGGCCTTGGTACAAATTTTCATACACTGAGGTGACAGAAGTCATGGTATAGTAATATGCACATGCAAAGTAGAGATGGCGATAATATCGCGTACGCGAGGTATAAATGGGTTGTACGTTGGCGGAGCTGTCATTTGTACACAAGTGATTTACGTGAAAAGGTTTCCGACGTGATTATGGCTGGAAAAATCGTAACTGTTATTCAAGTACGAAACATTGCTGTTGCAAGAACGTCTTCCAACTCTTTGTTCAGTGTAGTTGGTTGGTCTGAGGCCCTTTCGAAGTTGGATTAACAGAAATCGAAAAGATTCAAAGAACAGTTGCACGATTCGTCAAAGTTTCGTTCAGTCATCATGAGAGTGTCAGCGAGATAACAAGCTCTAGTGACAGATGTTGATAGAAAGAGTTTATGTATCGCACTCAGAAACTTATGCGAGTCAACGATCCAGAACGACTCAACAAATGTGCTACTTCCTCCAACACACATCTGGCTTAACGGCCACGACAGTGAAGTTAGAGAAAATTGGTATTTGGATAAGGTACCGAATCTGACACAGTATACGCGTTCCGTACACATCGTATGATGCCTTGTGGAGTACGCCTGTAGATCATGAACGTGTGTAAAGAGCCACTTCAGTTTATCTGTACGAGGTCTCGACTGTAGTAATGCCGAGTATGTCCCAAAAGTCATTGTCAATAGCGGTTTTCTTCCTCCGCGGATAATGGCTCCTCTTCTCGCACTGCGTGGGTCCCAACGGTATCTGTGGAAAGAAGTAGTAGTAGTAGTAGTAGTAGTAGTAGTTGTTGTTGTTGTTATGGTCTTCAGAACAATGACTGGTTTGATGCAGCTCTCCATGCTATTCTATCCTGTGCAAGCCTCTTCATCTCTGAGTACTAATGCGAGCTACATCTTTCTGAATGTGCTTAGTGTTTTCATCTCTTGGTCTCCGCCTATAATTTTTACCCTCCACGCTTCCCTCCAATGCTAAATTGGTGATCCCTCGATGCCCCAGAACGTGTTCTACCAACCCTTCTTCTAGTCAAGTTCCCCTTCTCCCCAATTCCGCTTAGTACCTTCTCATTAGTTAGGTGATCTACCCATTTAACGTTCAGTATTCTTCTATACTACGATTTTTACCCTCCACGCTTCACTCCAGTCCTAAATTGGTGAGTCCTCGATGCCTCAGAACGTGTCCTGCCAATCGATCCCTTCTTCTAGTCAAGTTGTGCCACAGATTCCTCTTCTCCCCAATTCTACTCAATACCCTCTCATTAGTTACGTGATTTACCCATTTAATCTTCAGCATTCTTCTGTAGCACCACATTTCAAAAGCTTCTATTCTCTTCTTGTCTAAACTGTTCATCGTCCATGTTTCACTTCCATACATGGTTACCCTCCATACATACTGTGAAAAGTAGAGCACTGTAATGATTGTGTGCACGGTCTGGTGTTATGTTCGTTATGTATGATGATGAGAGCGGATGTATCGTTTTCCTTCTTAAGAATCGTTAAATTAAAAAGAAGATCCGGCCGCGACTCATTACTCCATCGGACACACTAACCGCGCAAATTGTTGTTTGCGGAACGGTTGCATCATCAGGGTTACGTTGAATGAACCTAGCAACGACCATGCGATACCTCCTTAGATGGCCAAGTGGAGGCTTCTAAAGCTGTCTCGACGTTCCCACTGAACTTCTCCGTTGTCCGCGTCTTCTAACATGCGATTAGAAACAGCGAAGTTCGGAGTGGGTTTTGCGAATATTATTACGAAGCTACATTAATGTCTCAAAACGTGGGTTGCCACCTCATTTATTTACCCAAACCAAAATGAGGAAAACTTCATCTCAGTCAGTCACAAATGAGAGCCAGTCTAAGATCGTTAATCACAGTAACAAGCGCGGAATCTGACTATAGTACTTGGAGCGCCATGGTGTCCAGAAAGGAAAGTACAGTGTGTTTCAACGTTTCGTCAGTTCAGACGAGCGCTCATTAGTCAATATTGAACTTTAATTCATTTTCTTAAGTAAAATGAAGCACTCGTGATTAATACGTGTTCACGCCCTCCAATCGGGGAAAGGGAACGTACAGTTTAACGTGGAATCCGAACCACGTGTCGTTTGTGGCGACACCTCACATTGTTGAGAGGTGAAGGCTGGATAAAAACGGAGAAAGAAGGAGCCGTGGCCCGATCGAGATTCGATCCCTTGACCACTCGGTTTCCAGGCACACGCTTTACCGCTAGATCACCAGGTCCGACCTGTATATGGATAGTTCATCTGTAGGTTTTTATGAGTGAGTTTGCGAGTTTCATAATATGTCACATATATGGCCGTATCTTTCGACTGCATTGACTTAGAAGTTTAAATTTTCCACACAGCTGAGGGACTGTAGACTTTGATAAGTGACATGAATTTCTTCGTAATACCTCTGTAGCTGTTTCTACGAACAAGGGTCTTGACAGACAAATGGACAATAGTGCACAAGAAACAGGTCGCAGAACATTTGAACTTCTTCCTGACGTCATGGAACGACTGGGCATGAAATACTTTGAACTTATCCGAGGACTGATCTGTTTTCTCACTGGTCATGGGCCATACCCGACATACTTATATCGGTTCGGGAAAAGGGCCACACCCGTGTGTGAATGTGGTGTATCAGAGGGTACTCCCGATAATGTGGTCTACGGGTGCCCCCTTTTCAATGATGTTGCATCAACATTACGTGACCAATTACCTGACCTTGACACATACCACTTACTTAGACAAGAAGACACTTTTCAGACTCCTAACCAATTGGCGGATGAGGTATTACGAAAAGTGTTAAAAGAATACCTGAGGGACATAAATTAAATTAACAATTTGAGACACATCAAACACTGAATCTAGCGCTCTATTCCCATACCGCCTGTGCGTGGACAGGCCGACTTTCCTCATAGTCTGGAATCCGCCGCGTACAGGACTAGGGGGAGTGGGGTACGAAACCATCGATACAAGACAAAGCACCGGACTTGACTTAGATTAGAACTAGTTAGTACGACTTAGATTTGGAAATTAGTTATTTAGGAACCTGCAGCGAATAACAACCTTGCTCTGCCTAGTGTCAAGGGCACGCTCATAGGGATTAGCTCGATGAGCAAGGCTCTAAAATTAGGATTATAAACTAGTGGCACAACCGTGACGCTGCAGGCAGTAGAGTTTAGTTAAGCGTAGGTCATATAAAGTTAACATTAATAATAAATAAATTAGTTGCCCATTGTTATCAAGTTATAGGTGTAGCTCACTAGTTAATTAAATTTGTATCTAGCTGCAATTAATGTTGAATAAAATTAGGACCCACTCATCATTTAAGGAAGTGGGCTTCAAATGGTTAAAATGGCCCTGAGCACTATGGGACTCAACTTCTGAGGTCATTAGTCCTCTAGAACTTAGAACTAGTTAAACCTAACTAACCTAAGGACAGCACACACATCCGTGCCCGAGGCAGGATTCGAACCTGCCACCGTAGCGGTCTCACGGTTCCAGACTGCAGCGCCTAGAACCGCACGGCCACTTCGGCCGGCAAAGAAGTGGTTTAAGATTGCATAATTAATATAAATTTGCAATAAAATTTTTTTAAAAAAAATGGGGACAATAGTGATACTATAAGGGCTCCGTTTGTACCGCTCGTGGCGCGGAACCATGAAAAGTAACAGAATGTTTGTTGTGGGCGCTGTCCTGTTTGGTATGTAATGTGGGTCGTTGTGTTCCGCAGGTCCGCAGCGCACTGTGCACGTGCTGCACAACAGCGAGCACCCGGCCTCTGTGTTCTCCGTCCTGGAGACGGGCAGCAAGACGGTCACCCTGCTCGCCGACTCGCTGTTCGACCTGCTCATGCTCAAGATGACCTCCGTCTACACCAAGAAGCAGACCAAGATAGAGTCCAAGGGTCCGCGCTTCGAGCTCGCTGACTTCCTCGTCAAGCTGGGCACCGTCACCATGAGCCAGAACTTCAAGGGCGTGCTTGTCGAGGTGAGCAAACGACGTCTGCTTACTTGCCAACTACTCTTAGGTACAGCGGCTTATCGTCGGACTGTAATGAACCCATATACACTACTGGCCATTAAAATTGCTACACCACGAAGATGACGTGCTACAGACGCGAAATTTAACCGACAGGAAGGAGATAGTGTGATATGCAAATGATTAGCTTTTCAGAGGATTCACACAAGGTTGGCGCCGGTGGCGACACCTACAACGTGCTGACATGAGGAAAGTTTCCAACCGATTTCTCATACACAAACAGCAGTTGACCAGCGTTGCCTGGTGAAACGTTGTTATGATGCCTCGTGTAAGGAGGAGAAATGTGGACCGTCACGTTTCCGACTTTGATAATGGTCGATTGTAGCCCATTTATCGTACCACGAGATTGCTGCTCGCGTTGGTCAAGATCCAATGACTGTTAGCAGAATATGGAATCGGTGGGTTCAAGAGGGTAATACGGACGTCGTGCTGGATCCCAACGGCCTCGTATCACTAGCAGTCGAGGTGACAGGCATCTTATCCGCAAGGCTGTAACGGATCGTGCAGCCACGTCTCGATCACTGAGTCAACAGTTGGGGACGTTTTCAAGACAACAACCATCTACACGAACAGTTCGACGACGTTTGCAGCAGCATGGACTACAACTCGGAGACCATGGCTGCGGTTACCCTTGACGCTGCATCACAGCAGGAGCGCCTGCGATGGTGTAATCAACGACGGACCTGGGTGCCCGAATGGCAAAACGTCATTTTTTCGGATGAATACAGGTTCTGTTTACAGCATCATGATGGTCTTATCCGTGTTTGGCGACATCGCGGTGAACGCACATTGGAAGCGTGTATTCGTCGTCGCCATACTGGCGTATCACTCGGCGTGATGGTATGGGGTGCCATTGGCTACACGTCTCGGTCACCTCTTGTTCGCATTGACGGCACTTTGAACAGTTGACGTTACATTTCAAATGTGTTACGACCCGAGGCTCTACCCTTCATTCGATCCCTGCGAAACCCTACATTTCAGCAGGATAATGCACGACCGCATGTTGCAGGTCATGTACGGGCCTTTCTGGACACAGAACATGTTCGACTGCTGTTCTGGCCAGCACATTCTCCAGATCTCGCACCAATTGAAAACCTCTGGTCAGTGGTGGCCGAGCAACTGGCTCGTCACAATACGTCAGTCACTACTCTTTATGAAATGTAGTATCGTGTTGAAGCTGCATGGACAGCTGTACCTGTACACGCCATCCAAGCTCTGTTTGACTCAATGCCCAGGCGTATCGAGGCCGTTATTAAGGCCAGAGGTGGTTGTTCTGGGTACTGATTTCTCAAGATCTATGCACCCAAATTGCGTGAAAATGTAATCTCAATTCAGTTCTAGTATAATATATTTGTCCAGCGAATACCCGTTTATCATCTGCATTTCTTCTTGGTGTAGCAATTTTAATGGCCAGTAGTGTATTTTATTACAAAGGCTAATTAGAGTTTAGGACTATCCCATTCCTGAACCATCGCATTGAAGAGCTAAACAATTCACTACTGACCTGCGATCTAAATAAGAGTAATACAGAGTTCTTGAAAAAGAACTCCACAGTTTTAATGTGTCCTCGAATCTGTACAACCTGACATACACTATTTAAGTTTGTGATGTTTGATTAATCAACTCTCCAAGTTTCGCTCCCCTGCAGTCTGCTTGACAATGAGACGGCACCCGTGCTGTTTTTTTCCTATGTTCCCTCAGTTCAGTCCAGGCGTGCGTGCAGTGCAGAGCAACTCAGCTACAATGTGTACTCCGCAACAGAAAGCGCAGTATGTTAATTGGATTGTGAAAACTGATTCAGTTATAACAGTGCAACGTAATTTTAGACGTCAGTATGGTGGTGACTTTCCCAGAGTTAATGTCCGGTGCGGTTTGATGGAAGGTCGTGTGATTGGTCCTTTAATTTTTGTTCAAAAAACAATAAATGGGGACGTTTACTGTGAAATGTTGACAGAGTACGTCTTTCCCTAAATGGACGATATTGAGGCGGAAAAGGGGCTTGTGTTTTTCCAAGAAGATGGCGCCCCACCTCATTACAGTAACCATGTGATTGCGGCTCTTGACACTCGCTTTCCAGGAATGTGGATAGGCAGGGCCACCACACTGGACTTTTTCTTTTGGGGCCACATAAAAAATGTTGTGTACAGTGAAAATATCAATCATTTACGGGACAGAATCGTCGCGGCAGTTGGGACTCTTACACCTGAAATGTTGGTAAATACTTGGCGAGAAGCGGAATATCGTCTCGACGTGTGCAGAGCTACAAATGGATCCCACATTGAAGTCTACTAACGTTAAACAAAACTTGAAGGAACTCTCTTTCATGATGTGTACTCATTGATGTAATTTTTCATTAATTTCCCCATTAAATTTATTTTTAAAACTAGGGCGTTCTTTTTCAAACATCCTGTATTTTCGTCTGTCTTTAAGTGTCTGACCGGATCGAAACCGTCACCAGAAAGCGGCAATACTAACAATTTGTTTTTTCTAAGAGTGCTGCAGACGTTCGGTATATTAAAAGTACAGAATCACGAAACCACCAAAACCTTGTGTAACGCATATTTATTTATTCACTTCTGTGTAATATGAGAAGGCTTATAACGTTTCCTGTACCAATAAACATAGTACGTCTTTACAATACAAGACATTTTTTAAAAACTGTCCATGACGGCTGTGTTAGTTACTGATATCCATAATATGTAGTCAAAAAGGTTCAGCTTAGTGATTGGAATAAAAAAAATCCAGTTAACTTGCTGTTGTGTAACTAGTATTAACAGTACAACAGTAGGGTTTTAATCGAATACCATGCTAACCACTGGGTTACAATAAAAAATAACTTGTCATAAGTGCACCGCATTTCATGTCCTTTCGTCCAGGATTACATGTTTGACGTGATGCTGAGATTTGGCGAACAAAGATGTTATGGAGTGTTAGCATATTCTTAATTTCCAGCAGAAACAACGTCATGTGGTTGATTCCCTCCAGCTCAAAAAATGTGTGTGTGAATTCCTAAGTGACCAAACTGCTGAGGTCATCGGTCCCTAGACTTACACACTACGTAAACTAAGTTAAACTAACATTCTAAGAACAACACACACACACACACACACACACACACACACACACACACACACACACACACACACAGATGCCCGAGGGAGGACTCGAACCTCCGGCGGGGGGGACCGCGCAATTCGTGACATGGCGCCTCAAACCGCGACCATTCCGCGCGGCTCAATGCTGCTGTCGTCGTAGTTGCCATGGTACCACCACCACCACCACCACCACCACCACCACCACGCACCTAGGAAATACAGTCCCATCTTGAGTGACACTCTTGTTCCTGTCAGAGCAACCACTACTCCCCGCGAATGAGTATACTCTGATGCCACTCTCTCGATACTTGGCTGCCCCTCAAATGAGGCAGCTTGTTCTGTAATGTTGCCTGTAATATCCTCGGTAGTATGTCAACCAAGCTATAACTCATAATTACAAAGTGCCTTTTAATTCAAGTTGCCTTTTATATAGTGTCAAATCACTTTGAAGGCCAATTTTATGCAAGATTTAGTGCATCAAAATAAAATTTGGAATCGCTCACGTGTTTCAGATTGTACACGCATGAAAATCTTGTTTATACTATGTTGACTGAACCGGGTTGACATGAGAATAGTAGTGCTAAAAACATACAAAAATAAAATTCTCTTCACAAATGCTCAAATGAAAATTGTACGGAATATTGATCTGGCAGACGATTGACTACTAATTTGGAAGTGCATTTTGTCATGGTAATGGATTTTGAATGTTATCGATGTTTTTATGTGAACTATAGTCAGATCCGAACGATGGCGTTTGGCGCATGTCGAGGCACGGACGGTCATGGCATCGTTGACAGTTCCATGTCGTATGCGCATGCTTTCCGCTTGAAGGTAGGGTATATCCTTCGAAATATGTTCTCGCTCACTTATACAGAATGTATCACTTACCACCACCATCAGCGATAACAGCTCGCTACGATCACGTTTAATGCTTGCATTAACTGCGGCATTCAGAGCAGAGCGCTCAGTACACTACTGAACGCTCATTGGCTGTTGGAGTATGCGTGACGTAACTGCGCAGAATAAGCATAAACTGCACCGCCTTTGTTCTGGACTCCAACTATAGCTAGCTGAGCCGAGGTATTTTAACCTCGTGATTCGATTCAGATAGCTCAGTTGGTTCAGGATGAGCAGTATTCTCCCCCCCCTCCCCCTCCCCCTCCCCCCACACACACATAAACAAAACCCATTATGCCACCAGCCGGCCGCGGTGGCCGTGCGGTTCTGGCGTTGCAGTCCGGAACCGCGAGGCTGCTACGGTCGCAGGTTCGAATCCTGCCTCGGGCATGGGTGTGTGTGCTGTCCTTAGGTTAGTTAGGTTTAAGTAGTTCTAAGTTCTAGGGGACTTATGACCTAAGCTGTTGAGTCCCATAGTGCTCAGAGCCATTTTATTATGCCACCAATCTGTTAACATAACTATCTTGGCAAATAAATAAAAGTTTTAATAGGAAGACTACAGTAAAAGTTTGTAGGCCACTTCCTGCACTGACTGACCATGTCAGGTAATCACAATAAGTGAAATGCTTCAGATGAAAAGAGGCGGATGATTTCAAGCATTTGCAGCCGAAAACGTCTGTTACGTTTCATCAGTGCGTCTTTAATTACCTGGGAACTTGGGTGGTGATGGACAAAGAGCTTACCGCCTGACGAAACCAATAGGACGTGGACACCGAGTGCTTGCAACTGATAAATTCTCAAAAAGAACGGAGAATTCAGTAGTATTCCATCACTGTGTGTGTGTGTGTGTGTGTGTGTGTGTGTGAGAGAGAGAGAGAGAGAGAGAGAGAGAGAGAGAGAGAGAGAGAGAGCAGCCCTGCATAATGCACTGGCGCCTGCGCGAACTGTGGAGAGTCCGTCATTCTGACAGAGCTGTGCCGGGGAGAAGAATGGCTACATTCGCTCTGGGAATAGAGCGGCCGGCGGGCCGTTTGTCCGCTAAGCCCCGGCGCTGTTGTCACGCGAGCTGACGTGTCCAGCGGGAGTGATTCTGTAGCCGCGATCCCAGCACCCCGTACCCTACTCGTAGAAGCCGACCGAATGCCGCGCGCGTCTGCTCCAGCAGGCTTCCCGGAAATCCATCCGGGGCAGGGCGCTCCGTTTCCTGCAGCGGCGGCTGGGATCTCTCCTACACTGCGGAGACAGGGACAGAGGAGAGCTACAGTGTTACACCGGCTGCCGTGACCCCAACACCGACCGCGGCAGCCCACTGACGCGACAACTAACTCGCGACGTCCTGACCTAATGTCTAATGTGAACGTATCGCACTGTGGCAGGATGATGAGAATGGACTAACATAGTAGTCAAACATGCGAGTCAGATATTAATGCGGAAAGTTATTTAACTTTTACATTAAGTGTGGCCTCTGGGACCGGCGGTGCATGGTAATTGCGAAGAGGGGGGAGGGGGGAATTGTAATTCGTGGATTGCATTCCGCGTCTAACCTCTGTAAGATGCGCCTCGTCGTCTCGCAAACACAGGTGTTTGCTTTGCTATTATCCATTTAGTGGAGATCGGAAGTTTTCCTAGAGCAGTCATACTTCGGGAAAGCAATCCGGACTTGCTGTATGCTGTGCTCTTCAGTCTCTTGATAAAAAGTTTCGTGACGTGTGTTAGTGGACATTTAGTTTGGCGTGTGACCACTCTTTGCCTTTACGATGGCTTGAATTCAGTTGGGGACACTTTCAATGAGATGCCTGTATGTCTGTGGAGAATGTCGACACGTTCTTCCTCAAGTGCCGCCACTAGAGAAGGTAGTGATGATGGATGCTGAGATTTGGAGCGGAATCGACGTCGATGTTCTAACCCATCCGAAAGGTGTTCCATTGAGTCCATTTCGGCACTCTGGGCAGGTCATTCCATTTTAGGAATCTTATTGTCCAGAAACCACTGCCTCACAGATGCCGCTTTATGACACTATAGAATGTTATTGTGATACAGTCATCGTCTCCCAACTGTAACACCAACTACCCCGTACTTTACTACTTGCACTGATCATGATGATAGGAAACTTCTCGAGGTGTTACCACACCCAAACTCTTCCATCCGGTTGCCGTGGGATTCAGCGCGATTCATCACTCAAAATCATTCGTTTCCAGTCATCGATTGTCCATTGTGATCGCTCTTTCCGTCACCTCAAGCATGGCCTAGCACTTATTACAAGAATGTGTCGCATATTAGGAACCGCTCGAACTTTATACTCCATTGTTTTCAACTCCCTACGAACAATCATTGTACTGGACTACTGGTAATACTTCGGAACTCACTAGTGATTACTTCGGCTGATTTTTGTAGCCACCCTGTGTAATGCTCAACGGTCCCTGTCCTTCATTACATTCACGGTCACGTTGCTAACAGTCAGTATTAGCAGTTTTGGAGTAATTGAAGTGTCCCTATTGGATATGTTACTTAAGTGACATCCAGTGACTAGACCATGCCCGAAGTCACTGGTCTTATGTGACCAAACCATTCTCCTGTTACTGGCAACACAACACTCCGTGGCTCCTTATTCACTGAGGTGACAATAGTTATCGGATACCTCCTAGTATCGTGTCGGAACTTCTTTTGCCTGGCGTAGTGCAGCAGCTCGACGTGATATGGACTCAAGAAATCGTTGGAAGTCCCGTGCAGAAATATTGACCGATGCTGCCTCTACAGCCGTCTATAATTGCGGAAGTGTTGCCGCTGTAGGATTTTGTGCACGAACTGACCTCTCGATTATGCCCCATAAATGTTCGATGAGATTTATGTCGGGCGATGTGGGTGGCCATATCATTCGCCCGAATGTTGCCGATTGGTGGCAGCAACATGAGCGTGAACACAGGGTCCTGCAAACTCTCGATGGATCGCGTTTCCACTGACCGCCGTTCCCGAAGTGGAACAGCAGTTCTCACCGACCCGACCTCTGTGTCGTTACTGGAACTGGGGCAGAAATTCTCTAGAACATCTGACAAGGGTGCGTTACATCTGCACTTACGTACCTTACAATGCGCATGCACACACACTGCGCGTTCGCTGGGATACCCAGAGATTTTTGTACACAACGTTTTCCTACAAGAAGAGAAACATATGAAAGGGTTTACTACCTGCAACTGCAGTGATCCACATTAATTTGGATTGACTGGGACTAATATCATTCCGTTAAGTAATAGAAATGTTTTCCAAAACTGTTATCTGAATGTATAATTGGGAATATAGCATACGTTGTATGTAATGGTTAAATAAAACTAGAGGAAGTGTAATATAATGTTCGATACTGTAAAGAATACTTAATTTAAAAACATCTAATGTAATGATATCACAACTATGAATAATAGGACTGACTGAAGTAAAGTACATATTCAAAGGTAATAATAAAAAACGAGTTGTACGAATACACCATTGCACATGCACATTACTCTAGGTCAGTGTTTCCCAAACTGTGTTGCGCTGAACATTGGTGTTCCTCGTGAAGTCAACAAGTGCTCCGCGAAAATCTATTAATAAAATGGCCCTTTATGCGACATTTTGACAGTACTAATTTAATAGAGATAAATTTCATAACGGACTGTTGTTGGCACCACAAAACGCCATGTGGATGTGATTACCAATAACATTAGGCATTTTCTAAAAATTTTATTAACTTTCAAAACAAAAAAGATCTTCCGTCGAAATACCACGGTACTCAAAATGTTCTATCAAGGAAATATATGGAAATCCCTGCTCTATGTTTTCAGAAGCAAAAGTGCACTGTACTGGAATTTATTTGCTACATTTACTGTATAATAGAATACACTTTACCTTGGCAATTATGGGGGTGGGGTTACAGTTTAACGTGTTCTCCGAACTACGGTGGAATTCGTAATTTTCTCAACAAAAACACTGACAGAGGTAAAAAATGGTTCGAATGGCTCTAAGCACTATGGGATTTCCTGAGGTCATCAGTCCCCTAGACTTAGAACCACTTAAACCTAACTAACCTAAGGACATTACACACAGGATTCGAACCTGCAGCCGTAGCAGCAGCGCGGTTCCAGACTGAAGCGCCTAGAACCGCTCGGCCACAGCGGCCGGCCTAGAGGTAAAAAAAGTGATGAGTACAGACAAAAATCCTAGGATTGACTGGAGATCAAACTCGAGGCCTTCATAATTTAGTGCTATGTGCGGCTGTGTTCGTAGTGAACATCACGACACAGGTGTTGCAGTAATAACTACCTGTATTCTTTCGACTGTCAGTTGGAGAAGGCGAATGGTATACTTGATCGTATTACAGGACGGACAGTGAGCTTACAGAGGGTGGCTGCGACGATAGACGAGCGCGCAGGTAACAGCGACCACCGCCACTGGATTAGGCGACGGCCGGTGGCGAACGTAGCGTGGCGCGCGGAGAATAGCCTCGTAACTCGTGGCACGGGCGGAGACTGAAAGCTCTCGCGGCTCACAGTTTGTGTCACTGGGAACAATGACGACACCACTGCCCCGTGCCATCTGCGTCCTACGGCCGTTATTGTTTTGACCTGGCGTCGGCAGTGGTGCCACTGTAGTTTTCCCCTACAGATTCTATACAGCAAACCTTCTGTCATTCGGACTTCGCTAGTTCGGAATTTGCGGTAATTCGGACATATAATAGACCAAATTTTCGTCTGTCAAACGTAAGGGATAATTTGGATACAATTATCAACGTTAGTGACGTTAATCCGGACTAGCAGAAGTATTACCTCAGACTAGAAGACCCGCCCAAATGCTCGCCATGGTCGCCCGGTAGCACGCCGCTTCCGGGGTTCGGGGAGACACGGCGGTCGCGGACGGAATCCGACCTGCTGATGATCTACGGGAGTCAGTGGGCCCGATAGTCAGAATGTGTTTTTCTGGGCGATTTCCCGCCATCGGACTACGTGAATTTCAGTCTGGCGCCTACGACCCGCAAATTTTCCGGAAACATAAAATCTATTCGCAGTCGCGAGTAAGGACATCCAACAGCTGTATAATGGATAACGACAATGAAAATTTGTACCGGGCCGGGATTCGAACCTAGACTTCCCGTTTAATTGCGAGCGGTCACCTTACCATTAGGCTAACTTATTTCCGTAAGTCGTCAACCATGGGTCTACAACCAGCACTCGTACATTCGTTATCTATATTCCCGTGCAGGGGAAACATTTTAATTGAAAGTCACTTGCCCAGTTCCATGTTCGAAGGAACATTGCGCCGTATTTCTGTACAAGATGCGCACAACAGTATCGTATTTATCCGCCGACACAGAGCAAGCAACTTTCAATTAAAATGTCTCCCCTGCACGGGAATATACAATGTACGATGATGATGTTTGGGTTGTGGGGCGCTCAACTGCGCGGTTTCAGCGCCCGTACAAATTCCCAATATTTACCCAGTCCAGTCTCGCCACATTCATTAATTATGATGAAACGATGAGGACAACACAAAAACCCAGTCCTCGATGCTGGTTGTTGATACATGTTGGACCACGTAATGAAGTTTGCGTCTGGCGGTGGTGAGTGGTGCTCGGATAGCCTAACGTAAGGCGACCGCTCGTGATAAGCAAGAAATCCGGGTTCGAGTCTCGGTCTGGCACGAATTTTCATCGTCGTCACTCAGTTATTTCATGTATTTCACAACGGCTCCAATCGCCGCAGTGCCTGTTCCTTCGTACATGCATGAATCGTATTTGCCGGACGGAGTGGCCGAGCGGTTCTAGGCGCTACAGTCTGGAACCGCGCGACCGCTACGGTTGCAGTTTCGAATCCTGCCTCGGGCATGGATGTGTGTGATGTCCGTAGATTAGTTAGGTTTAAGTAGTTCTAAGTTCTAGGGGACTGATGACCTCCGACGTTAAGTCCCATAGTGCTCAGAGCCATTTGAACCATTTGAACATGTCTAAATCCATTAGAGTATGACGGGGTGGAGATCTCTTGCAGCACGTTGCAAGGAATCCCATATAAGCTCAATAATGTTCATGTCTGGGAGATTTGGTGGCCAGCGGAAGTGTTTAAACTCAGACGAGTCTTACTGGAGCCACTATGTTGCAATTATGGGCGTTTGGGTTGTCGCATTGTCCTGCTGGAATTGCCCAAGTCGGTCGGAATGCACAATGGACATGAATGGATGCAGGTGATCAGGCAGGATCCTTACGCACGTGTCATCTGTCAGAGTCGTATCTAGACGTATCGAGAGGTCCAATATCACTCCAACTGCACAAGCCCACACCATTACAGAGCGTCCACCAGCTTGAACAGTCCACTGCTGACATGAAGGGTCCATGGATTCATGATGTTGTCTCCATACCTGTTCACATACATTCGATAGATACAATTTGAAACGAGACTCCTCCGACCAGGGAACGTGTTTCCAGTCATCAACAGTCCAATGTCGGTGTTGACGGGCCTAGGCGAGGCGTAAATCTTTGTGTCGTGCAATCATTAAGGGTACACGAGTGGTGCTTCGGCTTCGAAAGCCTATATTGATGATGTTTCGTCGAATGATTCGCACGCTGACACTTGTTGATGGCCCAGCATTGACATCTTCAGTAACTTGCGGAAGGGCTCCAGTTCTGCCACATTGAACGATTCTTTTCAGTCATTGTTGATGCCGTTCTTGCAGGATGTCTTTCCGGCCGCAGCGATGTTTTACCGAATTCCTGATATTGACGGTACACTCGGGAATTGACCGTGCGGGAAAATACCCACTTCATCGCTACCTCGGAGATGCTGTGTCCCATCGCTCGTGAGCCGATTGTAACCCCATGTTCACGTCACTCAGATGTTGATAACCTGCCACTGTAGCAGCAGTAACCGATCTAACAACTGCGCAGACACGTGTTGTCTTATATAGGCGTTGCCAACCGCAGCGACGTATTCTACCGGTTTACATATATCTGTATTTGAATATGCATGCGTACACCTGTTTCTTTGGCACTTTAGTGTATTTTTCGTGGTTAGCATACGACCAGTAGTTTTGGTCTATAGAAAAAGCAACGGAAATGTGTACGAGACAATAGTATGCTTCTTACAGTGTGGCAGCAGACTGGAATTAAACATTTTCTGTATTGGTATGATGATCCACGGCCGCGCAGGATGAGCCGAGGTGTCTAAGGCGCTGCAGTCATGGACTGGTCCCGGCGGAGGTTCGACTCCTCCCTCGGGCATGGGTGTGTGTGTGTGTTTGTCCTTAGGATAATTTAGGTCAAGTAGTGTGTAAGCTTAGGGACTGATGACCTTAGCAGTTACGTCCCATAACATTTCACACACATTTGAACATCCATGAAGCAAGGAACACTGTATCGAGGATAGAGAACAGTCAGGTGTATTTGCTGGAGAGGGCTTACTTAAGAGTTCTTGCCGTCCCACCAGACATCCTTCAGATGCCATTTCGTATAGAATACGTAGCCGCCGAATCAATTTAGGCCGCAAAAAAGAAAAGAAAAAAATCGTAAACCATTATTCATGAAGAAATAAATGTGATTCTGTCTAAAGCGTGCCTAAAATCAGGGCTTCTCTTCAGACTTAACTTTTTAATATAAGCGGAGATCTTACCGGTTGACAGTTACGTTACTGGCGTCCTTAGAACGAAGAGTAATGGGCAACCGGAAAGTTTTGGCCACTAGGGACGACTCATGCTAAGAGTCCTTCCTTTTACTACATTGTCAAAACTTCTAGAATATATTGCTTGATAAACTAAGTATATGTAGCGTTTCTTTCACGATAAATGTAACATTTTATGCCCTTTAGTAATCGTCCATTCAAAATTTGAGGCGTAAATATGGCACCTGAGGGACAGGAAGTAGAGCGTTTACTGTTTCACGGTGTGCCTGTTTCTAAATGTACGGAGCAAGGTGGCACTCGCAATCTGGTGAGGGAATTTATGTCCAACAGTGGTGATATTAGTCTCCTACGACGGCGTGCAGGAGTCTTTGGATGAGGCCACTGATCGTTTCCTTTCTCATTGTTGCCCAACAGAGCTACTATTTCGGCTATGAAGAGCTTAGTACCGACGAGATGTTCAGCTCCAACTTCCATTTTCCCAACATGAGCTTTATTTCGGACCTGCAGAACCTAAGCTACTGCGTCATTTTTTGCTGATCCATACGATCCTGTAGGCTAATAGTGTTGCCCTAACACACAGAACACATCTTTGAAGTCGAAACTGGAAATATGAGGAGGCATGTAAAGAACATAGCTATGAACCACCACTGAACTGTCAGTTTTTCAGTGTTTAACTCGGCAAGCAGATTCGAAATTAGACTATCGTTTCAGTGACTGAAAGTATACGTGAGAACACACAAGGCAAGTGGGAGCGTTCTGTCTGTACTAGTGTTTAAGCTCCACACTCAAAAGGGCAAGAATGTTCTCCACAGAAAATGCCACTATCCGTATCACTTGCACCGAGCGAGGTGGCGCAGTGGCCAACACATTGGACTCGCATTCGGGAGGACGACGGTTCAATCCCGCGTCCGGCCATCCTGATTTAGGTTTTCCGTGATTTCCCTAAATCGCTCCAAGCTTTGAAAGGGCGCGGCCGACTTCCTTTCACGACCTTACCTAATCCGATGAGACCGATGACCTCGCTGTCTGCTCTCCTCCCCCAAACAACCCAATCCAACCCGTTTCACTTGCAACATGCGCAGGTCTAATTACCCAGGTCTTGTGCCGACCCTGTAGTATAGACATCATGCACTCACTCTCGGGTGTGGAGCTAAAACACTTCTACAGACAGAACAGTCCTACTTGGCAGGTGTTTTCTAATGTGGATTTTGAAACATTGAAACCAACCCTGTCAAAGAACTTTTCTCTCCACCTTCATGTGGGTGTACCCCCCTCGGGACGCATTGCACACTGTGTGTCGATATTAAGTTTTTTTACTCTTCATATTCTCAGGGATCGTTTTCTGTAGTTGATCCTCATAGATGGAAACATTAAGTGGGATTTCAAAATCAAGAAGTTATTTCGTTTATTGTACTATGTGAATTACACCTTGGTGTTGTATCCAGACCTGAGTCAAATTACGTGTTACCAGTCGGTTCGTCGAAATTATTAATATTGCGTAGGTAGTTTCGGGCTTCCATACGTATAGGTGCTCCACATAGGAATTAAAATTATGACTGCTAAAATACATGGAAATATTTAGTACACAGCTGACTCTGTAATCCGTTGTGTGTTCTTGAACGATAATTTTCAGAAAAATTGCTTTGCTTAAAATTTGTCTTTTTCCATTGACATAAAGTTTTTTGCTGACCTTAGGACTAACTCCTGCGGTTTCTCTTTAATCATATGATATCACATTATTGTGTGATCTTCCGTGAGCCGTATGATGCGACGGTGTGAAGTATCAATAGTCAGCAGACTCTGGCCGGCAACGATGTTTTAAGCAGATGCGTCGCTGCTGGAATGGCGCTGGAAGTCCAGCAGCGTGGCTAGCGGACAGTTACTAATTAACCCCGGCTTTCGCCGTTTCCAGACCTGGAGGCGGCCCCTGTCCAGCCTACCAGATAACGCCCGCTAATGACGCGCCGTTCCCTCTGTTTCGTCCCACCTTCTCTGCTTCGCGCAGAGTTCAGTCTACCTCCCAACAAGGGCCACATCTCTTTCTGCCTTACCCTCTTTGCCCCCCACCCCCACCCTGCCCCCCTCCCCTGGTCACCCTTCTGTGTTTGTGTGAGACAGAAAAGAATCGGACAGAGGATACACGGCAGTATTTTCAGCCTACTGGCTTTTTGCATGATTGCGTGGTAGCCATCGTAGATACACTTTCAAAAACGGAGATAGTGAATTTATACATAACTTAACAAGAAGAGTCCTCCACTGTCTTTTGAAAAACGTTTTTCTTCACCAAATTCACGTTTCGTAGTCACAGGTTCGTAATCAGAGCTTCAATTTTTATGTACTCATTGTGATGTTAACACACCAGAAACGTGTACCTCCGAATTAAGCTGATTTCCGTTGTGTATGTCATGACAACGAAGAAACTTTGCTGATGTTTCAGCTACATTTATTTTGTGCGATTAGTATTTGTTAACTTGTGCGGTGCGTTTTCCGTCTTGTTAAATTTGTGTTGTTCTGGCTATATATCAAGAGTGTACTACGGCGAAAGAGAGGGAGAAGTGTAGAAATACTGGGATAATTAACAATCTTAGATGCAATACTGAGGGTATAAGATCGGTGTGACTATTAAACGAGAAAATTATCGATGAAGTTTTAGTTTAGCAAATTGATGAACATAGAAAAATTTTGTGGTTGGTGCATTCAGTGGTAATGTTGCATGTTAACAGTTGATGCCTTGCAAATAATAAGTCGTAACTCAAAAGGAATAACTGTAAATCTGTTATTTCATTTAATTATTTACCTACCAATTAACAACAAGCAAAGATAGACGTCCTCACCCGTAGTTTACCATTACCTTGAAGAAAACACACAGCAGGTTATACGCAAGTGTAGCAGAATACTAAAAGAAGTGGAAGATCCCTCAGAACACTGCTTCAAAGTAAGGACTCGGAAATTACAGTGAACAAGTTTGCATGTCTCAGATTTCCTAACATTTCATTGCAGGCAGGTTAGATAATATGAACAGATACCAAAGTTCGTTGCTCAAATAAAAATTTAAAAATTAACACTCAGTAGTTAAAAAGAGTAAAAACACGAGGGTGGATCAAATATAAACCGGAATTTATTTATGTAAGTGTAATTGAGTGTCAGAAGAAGTCATTTTTTTATATTGTCTCCTGTGCGCGAAACACATTTCTCCAGTGGATAGGCCGTTTCTTGCAAGGTGCTCATACGAAAGTCTGGAGGCAAGAACTAGGGCTATGGGTTATGTTTAATATGTTGGAAGACGAATAGCGACGTGTAAGTAGTCATAACAAAAGTTCTACTTGAGATTCTGTTAAAAGCTACGCAGTGCAAGTTCTAAATCATTTTCTTGAAAGAAAAGACAACATTTTTTCCGAATGTTGACAGCTAGGAGGGGGGCGGCGCTCCTTGGCCCCCGCGTGTAGGCACCCGTGGTTTCTTGATCCCGTATCGTAAAATGAACGTGGCTGACAGCAGCTAGTTTCGCACGAAGATTTCGAGAGCGCCATCGTCGTCAGATCTGTGTCCTTCGACTGCTAACTTTAGAGGTAAAAAAAAAATGAAAATCACGGGGAGATAAGTCCAGACCGTAGGGAGGATGTTCTATTGTGGTCGAGAAAAGTTCCTGAAATTTTGTTGAGTTGAGGCGGCTGTGTGGAGTCGAGCGCCGTCGTGAAGCACGATCACATCCCAGACTGGAAGTGCGCGCCTGTTCTGGCGACAGGCTCGTTTTATTAGGTCCAGACGTCGGCAGTAGTATGCAGCGTTGACAGAACGACGTGCGTGTAGAAAATCGATGAGAAGAACACAATTAAAAGATAAAAAGACTCTTGGAAGAACCTTCACCGCAGAGACACGGGTTTTGGTTTTGCCGGCTACAGATTTGTCCTTTTTGCACCATTCTGTGCTACTTTTTTTGCGATTCCGGGATGTAACGGTGCTCCCACGTTTCATCATAGGTCACAATACGGTGCAAAAAAACGTTACCCTTCAGTTTGGAAGCGTTTCAAGAACCATTTGCAGACCTCGGGACGATAAAATTTGTGCTCTGCGGTGAGAGAACGAATCACCCATCTTTCGAACACTTCCCGAAGTCCAAGGTTGTCAATGGTTGCTTAAAATGGCTCAAATGGGTCTATGGGACTTTACATCTGAGGTCATCAGCCCCCTAGTCTTAGAACTACTTAAACCTAACCAACCTAAGGACATCACACACATCCATGCACGAGGCAGGATTCGAACCTGCGACCGCTGCAGCAGCGCGGTTCCGGACTGAAGCGCCTAGAACCGTTCGTCCACAGCGGCCGGCAGTAATGATTGCCTGAGCACCATCGTACCTTGCGCCAACCTCAGTAGCAATTTCTGCAATTGATGCTCGGCGATCGTCTTCAATAAACCTGTCAATATTCTCCTCTCATGCTGGCCCTTGGGCGACATCGGTTTCTCGTTCTCGAAAAAACTGTGCCAAGCGTGCACTTGAGTCTTTCTCATGGCGTTGTCCCCGAACTGTGCTGCAAGTCTTTACAAAATTCCTGACTGTTTTACGCCCTCTGTTGTGCGAATCTTGATTACAATGCGTTGCGCGACAGATGACGGTACCTCTTGCTCTTGACAGTCAGAATCTGACTAAAGAAACGGTACAACCACCTTCTAGCTGTGGAGAACAATCGCTGGAAACGAAAGCAACAATGAGCGGAGATCGCGTCGCTCTTCGTTTACAAAAAAGGCGCATAGAACAAAAATTCCGGTTTATATTTGATTCTCGCTAGTACAAGAGCAGTCACGTTAAACTTGACTTACCGAGGTAGGATTTTAGCAGACAGAAACAGTATGAAAAGTTGTAACGAAAGGGCACAATACACACTGCGCCACATTTTCGACAAATAACCAAGACACGACCATGTATCTACATCTGTGCGCTCGAAACTATAAGCAGTGTGTGACAAAGGGTACATAGTTTGTCTGTATCGCTCCTCATTTTCCTCAAAATTCCTATTCATTCGCGGGTGATATACGTGAAGAAAGATCGTGGATAACTCTGTGCATATACTACAATGTATATAGTTCTATACGAGATGTGTGTTGGAGGAAGTAGTCGTATAGCATGGGCTCTCGGAATTTTATGAATATTTATCAAGAAGATTATAAAACATTTAATGGCAACATACACTGCAAATGCTATCTAACGTATCTTGCAGTGCCGGAGCTGTCCTGATGGTTTTATCTTAACGGCAATGTCTTACTTCAGACTGTTGTTAATGTAATAGTCCCAACTTCGATTGTGCGTTACGTCCTGCAGACGAACGTGTATCATATTACAACAGTAGGCGAAACAGGTCATTTACGTAGAGGACGAAGAGAGTCTGGTTTAACCTCTTGTCACCAGAAACATGATACAAGTTTCATCAGCGACAGGATATTCTTTACCCAAAATTTTCGTATCTAACATTTCTAATTTGAAATAAGTTCATCAGTGAATACACTAGGGCGACAAAAGCCATTGGATACGTGTCGCACCCCCTTCTGCTCGGCGTAGTGCAGCAACTCGACGTGGCGTGGGCTCTAACAGGTCGTTGGAAGCACCTGCAGAAATACTGAGCCACGCTGCCTGTATAGCCATCCATAGTTGCTAAAGTGTTGCTGGTGCAGGATTTTGTGCAAGATCTGACATCTCTTTTATGTCCACAGATGTCGGGCGATCTGGGTGGCCACATCATTCGCTCTAGTTGTCTTGAATGTCCTTCAAATCCATCGCGAACAGTCGTGGCCCGGTAACATGGCGCATTGTCTTCCATAAAAATTGCATCGTTGTATGGAAACATGGAGTCCATGAATGGCTACAAACTGTCTCCAAGTAGGCGAACATAACCACTTACAGTCTTTGATCACTCCAGTTGCACTACTCATTTCAGTTGGACTGTTATGGAACCACTACCAGCTTGCACAGTGTCTGGTTGACAACCTGGGTCATGCTTTTGTTGGGGCGAATCTTAGCGTCAGCTCTTAAAACCTGAAATGGGAACTCACCTGACCAGTCCGCGGTGTTCCAGTCGTCTAGGTTCCAACCGGTATGATCACGAGCTCAGGAGAGGCGCTGCAGGCGTTCGTCGTACGTTCTACATTGATTTCTTCAGTTATTTTACGCAGTATTGCTTGTTTGTTAGCACTGACATCTCTACGCAAACGCCTCTGCTTCTGCTCTTAAGGTGAAGGCCGTGAGAGATAATGCCCGAAATTTGATGTACACGGCACTCTCTTTTGGATCTCCAAATACTGAATTCTCAAACAATTTCCGAAATGGAATGTACCATGCGGCTAGTTCCAACTACCACTCCGCGTTCGGAGTCTGTTAATTCTCTTCGCTTCCCGGCGGGGCAAGGGATTTTCACCTGCCTTGAAAAGACTGGGTGTTTGTGTTGTTCTCATCATTTAATCATCATCATTCATGAATGTGGCGAGACTGGGCTGTGCAAGGGCTGGGAATTTGTACGGGCGGTGATAACGTGCGGTTGAGCGCACCACAAACCAAACATCTTCTGGTAATTCCCGTTGTGCGGCCATAATCACATCGGAAAGTTTTTCACGTGAATCACCTAGGTAAAAATGACATCCCTCCAATGCATTGCCGTTTCATACGATGTGTACGCGCTACTACCGCCATCTTTATATGTGCATATCACTGTCCCATGACTTTTGTGACTCCAGCGTAGAGCAAATCTTCGATTTTATTCGCATATATATTTCACTACCGGCCTCCGAACCCGGGATAGAAGCATTATTACGATGCTTTTCCTTGGACAAAGAACTCGAGCAGTACACTAATCCCAACTGCAAGAGGTGGGGTCATTTTAACGTGGAAAGTGAAATGAATTTATGTAGCTGGCATAACTGATTACATGAATGACGTGTATGTGTATTATTATTTTCGCATTGGTGCTTTTATCAAATACGTTTTGTTTTGTCCCGCTTGCCATAGAAAGAATTAAATAAAGATACGTTCGCCGAATCTGTGCTTCCTTCCCGATCGTCCGATGCGTCAAGAGCAGATTTGGGCGCGAGGATTCGCGGCAGCCGTAGCCCTAGGAGTTGTTCGCCCGGCGCGGCGGCTGAATTTGAATTCGATCGGGTCAGATCGTTGTGATGTCAGGCAGCCGGGCGCACGCTCCGTCGAATTTCGTGGCGTCGACTGAGAGATTGCTTCCTGACCTCCCTGCCACCCTCTGAGTCTGTGTGTGTGTATGTGTGTGATGCCGTCGAAGCGGGTGCACTTTCCAATAAAGGGGGAACTTTTCTGCGGTTCAGGGAGGGGCACGGCATGGGCGGCGGCCGTCGCTATCCTTGCAGATCGTCCCGTCTCCCCGACAACTTGCACAGTCAGTCAGAGCGCTGGCAGAATTGTGAGGCTCCGATACCTGGGGTAAGAGGAATCCAGATTTCGTGCCAGCCTGTACGTGTGCCACGATTCCGAAGTGCTGTCTTAATGTGATGTAGGAGCTCTTCGTAATTAAAAAAAAATAAACAAATAAATAAATAAAAAAGATGTTCAAATGTGTTTGAAATCTTTTGGGACTTAACTGCTGAGATCATCAGTCCCGAAGGTTACACAATACTTAACCTAAATTATCCTAAGGACAAACACACACACACACACACACACATGCCCGAGGGAGGACTCGAACCTCCGCCGGGACCAGCCGCACAGTCCATGACTGCAGCGCCTTAGACCGCTCGGATAATCCCGCGCGGCCTCGTAATTTCATTTCCATACCGTGACTACCGTACTAGCCACCTCTGTTTCTCACTTACTTTCGTTAACACAGTGCGTAAGGGATGCCTCGGGCATGGATGTGTGTGATGTCCTTAGGTTAGTTAGGTTTAAGTAGTTCTAAGTTCTACGGGACTGATGACCTCAGAAGTTAAGTCCCATAGTGCTCAGAGCCATTTTTTGCGTAAGGGAATATAATGAATATTTGACGACTGCTTCAGTATTGAAACAGAAACTATGTATCACATATTAGAAAGTTTTGTGGGTCTGAAACTAGGAACCAGATATAAGTCGACCGAGTTCCTTTTTAGAGCGTAATCAACTTAAGGGAAGAGAACTGAAGGCCAGGACGTGAGCACGGTGCACGTATTGACGCTAAAGTTTACTTGCTATACACGTCTTGCGGACTTCTTTGTATTGCTTTAAATTCACATGCTGCAGGCGGTGTTGGTAGTACTGCGGAAGTTGCTGTAGTAGGTTAAAAAAATTAACATATAATTAGAAACAGTATACAAGGTTACTACAGTTAATTGAAGCGATTTCCAACATTTGCTATAGCTATATTATTTGACCTATTGTCACAAGGCTATGCAAACAATAGAAAAACTTCTAAATTTTTCTTTGACAAACACTCTGGAACAGAAACAAAGAAAGTAAAAGACGGACTATGAGGAAATTTTCATAATGGGACGGAAATCAGCAGATGTGATGTAGATTTACAGACAAACAAATGATTACAAAATGAGATTTTCACTCTGCAGCGGAGTGTGCGCTGATATGAAACTTCCTGGCAGATTAAAATTGTGTGCCGGACCGAGACTCGAACTCGGGACCTTTGCCTTTCGCGGGCAAGTACTCTACCATCTGAGCTACCCAGGCACGGGGCGTGAGTCGTCCTTGGGTAGCTCAGATGGTAGAGCACTTGCCCGCGAAAGGCAAAGGTCCCGAGTTCGAGTCTCGGTCCGGCACACAGTTTTGATCTGTCAGGAAGTTTCAAATGATTACAATTTTAGAAAAATTGGGTGATATATTCAAGAGAAAGAACTTCACAAATTGGGAAAGTCTCTAACGCGTTGGTCCACCTCTGCTGCTTATGCAAGCAGTTATTCGGTTTGCCATTGACTGATAGAGTTGTTGGATGTCCTCCTGAGGAGTATCGTTCTAATTCCTGTGCAACTGCCGAGCCCATACTGCTCCAAACGTTCTTAGTTGGGGAGAGATCCGGCGACGTTGCTGTCCAAGGTAGTGTTTGACAAGCACGAAGACATGCAGTGGAACCTCTCCCCCTGTCCGGCCCGGCATTATCATTCTGAAATGTAGGCCCGAGCAACAAAACTGGGCGTAGAATATCGTCTATGTAGCGCTTTGCTGTAAGAGTGCGCTACCGACAATCATTCATCGTTGTCGGGCCATATGGCGGGCGACAATCATGTTAGTATCCCACTGCTGTTTGGGAGGGGGGGGGGGGGGGGTCTCCAGACACGTCTCCGCTGGTTATCGGGGTTCAGTTTGTAGCGGACCTCATCACCGAAGCCAATTATACTCCTGACAGTGAGATTCATTTGTCTAAGGGTGTAATGCAAATGATCCATATGTGCCGCCTACTGATTCTGCAGATATCAAGCGATAATCGAGTTCTTCCCACTTTCGGCGGCGCATGTCCCTATCAATATGTTCAGAAGCACTGTTGATACGAGCTCGCGGGTCTGATAGGTTTGCTAGAGGAGCAGTAAACACCTACTCTTCCACATGACCCCATACAAAAAATCGCATGGGAGTTAGGTTGGGATAGCGTGGGGACAGTGACACAAATTGCTGCTCGTCGACCCCACCACGACAGATCCACCAGTTCTCAATTTCCTGATTAAGAATTCACGAACATGCTGAGGGAAGTTGGGTGGAGCACCGTTCTGTTGGTAGATGAAATCCACACTGCCGGTCTCCAGTTGTGTTATGAGCCAATTTTCCAGCATGTTCAAATACACGTGTTCTGCAACTATCTTTTTCGCAGATGGAAAAGAGATAATGAACTTTAAATCCAGAGACTACACAGAACACATAAACTTTTGATGAATCTCGAATGTGTTGCACGATAGTGTGGGGATTCTCTGTCCCCCAGATTCGCACACTGTGCCTGTTCCATTTACAAAAAAACGTTGCTTCATCACTGAGGATGAGTTTCTTACAGAACCCATTCTCTTCCATGAGCTTTTGTAACTGTGCCGAAAGTTCAAAGCGTTCGACTTTGTCATTGGGAGTCAGGGCTTGTAGCAGTTGCGAGCAGTGAGGCTTTAGCTTCAGTCTTTTCCTTAAGATCTTCCAAAGGGTCGATTGTGGTATGTTCGGGCTCCGTCTGAAACTCGCCTGCACGCGGTCAACTGTTCCTTCACTCACTGCAGGCCGAACGGTTGATTTCCCCTTTGCAGAGTCATCGTGAAGGTTTCATCTGCGCGTATTATCGCCGAATGGAGTTGGCTGTTCGTGAATCTATGTCTAAGTTCTGAAGTGTCGTTGCACTGTTATGGCAGACTGACGTGAATGCATTTCAAGCACAACAAACGCTTTTCTGGCGCCTGGCACTATCTTGACAAACTGGTCAATCCTCCGCTCTCGTAGTAAAAATCTGAAGTGCGGCTGCAACAGTTCAAAACTTCTTGAGTTTTTCTCTGAGTGCTGAGTTTCGTGACAATACGCCAATTGCTGTAGCTACAGTGAATTTATGAAATCTCTTCAATCATTTATAATAACCTCGTATTTATATAATCGTATTGCCCTTGTGTGTCTGTCTTTCATACATGCCTCAAAAATAACGTGCACTACCTCGTCACTATTTACAGGAATTCATGATGAGCTTAGGTAATTATTAAATGCTGTTTCAGATCGCAGATTGCAACCTATAACCGCGCAAGTAACGAGCAGCCCTTAGTTGCTCGCCATCACAGGTTTTTTATCTTTAATATCTTTGTGATTAATGCCCTTTTGGCGTATTTATTATTTTATAAATGACATGTAAGTACTGCCAGTCTTTCACGATGATCCCGTACTTATACTCTGTATCATATGTCTTTAGTCATAATTCTGTGACCATGTTATAGACTATTCTTTGATTTAAATTCTGAGGAAGGAACTCCTAACAGTGTTGCAACCCGGTTAATTCGTTAAAAATAGTTACCGAGGGCTGTTTTCTTTCAATTCTGGCTCTAAATTAAAAAAAACTGAAATTTAATGAGTTGATGAGTTGGTAAAACAATCCTGTGACTTTCAAATTCAGCATTGGTAGCATACGGCTTCAGCCAGGTGACGTGAATACATATCTCGGTGCAAAGAGATATGATATGGAACGAGCACGTAAAGACTCTAGTAGAGACGAATGATCGACTTCGATTTGTTGGGAGCACTTTAGGAAAGTGTGGTTCGTCTATAAAGTAGATCGCGTGCAGAACACTAGTGCGTCCCATGCTTGAGTACTGCTCTAGCTTGTTGGAATCCACACGAGGTCAAATTAAAGGAAGAGATCGAAGCAATACAGAGGCAGGCTGCTAGGTTTTTACCGGTAGGTTCGATCGGCACGCGAGTATTACAAGGATGCTGCGTGTGCTCAAGCGGGAATCTCCGGAGGGATGAGGACGTTCTTTTTGAGGAACACTATAGAGAAAACGTAGAGCGCCGGTATTTGAAGCTGACTGCAGAACGATTCTACTACCACCAGCGTACATTTAGCCTAGGGACCACGAAAATAAAATGCGAAATATTTTGGCTAATAAGGAGGCATATAGACGGTCGTCTATCCCTCTCTGTGTCTGCGAGTGGAAGAGAAAAAGGAAATGATCAGTAGTGGTACAAGTGACCCTTGGCCAAAAGTGGCTTGCGGGCTACATATGTATGTAGATATAGATTTAGTGGTGAAAGATTATTACTTTTCAACGCACCACTCAATATATTCGATGCCGATACTCAGATATTTCGTACGATACGATAAAATTATCGAGTATTTCGCTGTAGTATGGAAATAATACCGAATCGGAGATATCGATAGTCGATCATATCGGACCGCTCTAAAGTCCGATACCTCACTCGATTAAATTTTCTCGTGAACTGCCACCTGTGATGTGCGAGTAATTTAGGAAAACATGTGTAGTTAAGGTAGAGCAGGGGATACGTGCACGAGAGCAGCGTTAGGGAACTGGGACCTCGAGGTGGAGAGCGGCGGCGCGCAGGTGTCGGGTTTGGTGAAGCGGCGCCTCAGCCGGCAGCCGGAGGTGCGCCGCGGCCCGCAATCGATACTGTGCCGTGCTGTGCCGGCTGCCTGCCTGCCGCCTGCTCAGGCGACCGCGGGGTTACGTGCGCCGCCCCGCGCCGCGAGTGTCGCCCTGCCCGCCGCCGCCGCCGCCGCCGCCGCCGCCGCCTCCGGGCTCGTCCGCGTCACACAATCCGACCTGCCGCCACACTCACGTTCCATCTCACTGCAGCGCGGTGCCGCGTACCATTACATTCCGGCAACGCACAGCGGCACAGACATGCCTCTCCAAGTGCAACGACGCGCTGTTTCCCAGTGCTATGTTTACCCCTTCTTTCGCCGCAGTCTCTCACTCCGTTTGTCTTTTGTCATGAGTATCAAAATAAATCATGAACACCTCTGCTAACATTAGGTCCAAGCCTTATACGATGTTTAGTCAAAGATTTACACTACTGGCCATTAAAATTGCTACACTAACAAGAAATGCACATGATAAACGGGTATTCATTGGACAATATATTATACTAGAACTGACATGTGATTACATTTTCACGCAATTTGGGTCCATAGATCTTGAGAAATCAGTACCCAGAACAACCACCTCTGGCCGTAACAACGGCCTTGATACGCCTGGGCATTGAGTCAAACAGAGCTTGGATGGCGTGTACAGGTACAGCTGCCCAAGCAGCTTCAACACGATACCACAGTTCATCAAGAGTAGTGACTCGCGTATTGTGACGAGCCAGCTGCTCGGCCACCATTGACCAGACGTTTTCAGTTGCCGAGAGAGCTGGAGAATGTGCTGGCCAGGGCAGCAGTCGAACATTTTCTGTTTCCAGAAAGGCCCGCACAGGACCTGCAACATGCGGTTGGGCATTATCGTGCTGAAATATAGGGTTTCGCAGGGATCGAATGAAGGGTAGAGCCACGGGTCGCAACACATCTGAAATGTAACGTCCACTGTTCAAAGTGTCGTCAGTGCGAACAAGAGGTGACCGAGACGTGTAACCAATGGCACCCCATACCATCACGCCGGGTGATACACAAGTATGCCGATGATGAATACACGCTTCCAATGTGCGTTCACTGCGATGACGCCAAATACAGATGCGACCATCATGATGCTGTAAACAGAACCTGGATTCATCCGAAAAAATGACGTTTTGCCATTCGTGCACCCAGGTTCGTCGTTGAGTACACCAACGCTGGCGCTCCTGTGTGTGATGCAGCGTCAAGGGTAACCGCGGTCATGGTCTCCGAGCTGATAGTCCATCCTGCTGCAAACGTCGTCGAACCGTTGGTGCAGATGGTTGTTGTCTTGCAAACGTCCCCTCTGTTGACTCTGGGATCGAGACGTGTTTGCACGATCCGTTACAGCCATGCAGATAAGATCCCTGTCATCTCGACTGGTAGTGATACGAGGCCGTTGGAATCCAGCACGGCGTTCCGGATTATCCTCCTGAACCCAACGATTCCAAATTCTGCTAACAGTCATTGGATCTCGACCAACGCGAGCAGCAATGTCGCGATACGATAAACCGCAATCGCGATAGGCTACAGTTCGACCTTTATCAAACTCGGAAACGTGATGATACGCATTTCTCCTCCTTACACGAGGCGTCACATCAACGTTTCACCAGGCAACGGGGGTCAACTGCTGTTTGTGTATGAGAAATCGGTTGGAAACTTTCCTCATGTCAGCACGTTGTAGGTGTCGCCGCCGGCGCCAACCTTTTGTGAATGCTCTGAAAAGCTAATCATTTGCATATCACAGCATCTCCTACCGGTCGGTTAAATTTCGCGTGTGTAGCACGTCATCTTCGTGCTGTAGCAATTTTAATGGCCAGTAGCGTAATTATCACCTCGAGCAAAATCAAATTACGAGTGTTGCCCAGAAATTAATGCACCGTATTTTGTTCCTCAGCCGAAAACAATGCTACGAATGAGAAACGTTACTTATATATTGTTTGCAGTCTCCTGAGTTAGCGCACCAGGTTCCCGTCACTTCCGTAGCTGCAGGACAGTTTGAAAATGGCATCTGTAGGTGATGTACATTACAAGCAACGTACCGTCACTGAATTTCGCACTGCAGAGAAAGAAACCGTGAAGAGTATGGACAAAGGCTTTTGCAAAGTCCATGGAGAATCTGCTGTCGACAGAAGCACAGTTAGTCGCTGGGCACGGAGGGTGAGGTCATCAGAAGGCGGTTCGGCGGAGCTTCAAGATTTGCAGCGGTCGGGGAGACCATCCACGGCTGTCACACCTGACATGTTGCAGCGAGCTGATGGTGGTATTCGCGAGGACGGACGCATTTCGACTCGGCAGTTGGCGCTGTATCTGTTAATCAGCAAAGGAAGTTCACACTGTGAAGCATTGGCTCCGCCCGCAGGACAAGGATTGGTAGCGACAGGGCATACACGTCCTTGTTTCGCGCTGGAGGAAGGCCATAGAACGGGATGGAGATTACGTGGAAAAATGAGGTATTTAGATAAAACACCATTCTTTCGTGTCTGTAATTCTCATTATGTTCAATAAAGAAGGGGAAAAAATGCGGTGCGTTATTTTCTGGGCAACCCTCGTTTTAATTGGTGCACAAGTTCGTACCATTTTTGTTTTGCGTGTTGGTATTTCGGTTGCTATGTGTTTATTTATCTATATCATTTTTTATTTGTAGTTCACTGTTGCGGTTTGAGTATAAATTTTGTCATTTGGAGACAGTGAATGGAGATGTGGACGCTAGAAAATGGATTGCCATCGGAGAAATCGGAACATTTCCGACATATTCTGGTATTTGAGTTCAACAGACGGCTGACAGCAGTGGAGACAACCGGAAACATTTGCGCCATGTGTGGAGATAATGCCATTGGACAGAGCAAGGCGAGAAAATGGTTTTCTCGTTTTAAGGAGGATCGTGTTGACGTTAGTGACTCTCCACGATCAGGAACACCTTCCGGATTTGCTGAAAATCGTTTAAACGCACTAACCACAATGGTCTGCGTCAGTGTACTCGACAACTGAGAAATGTGACGTATTGTGATCATTCCACCATCATGGGACATTTGCATGCGGTGGGGAAGATTCAAGCCGAAATCACAAAAATCAGCGGGTGGCCATATGTGCATCTCTGCTTGCTCGTCATCAGTTGGCTCGTGAACAACTACAACAACCATTCCTGTCTTTATTCTAACATACGGAAAAGAATGGAATTGTTGAGTCCAAACAAAGCGGGAACTCTCCCATACAAAGACCTTCGCATATCCTCAAAAGATAATGTTATGCATTTCGTGGAACAGCGACGGTGTTGCATACTACGAATTGCTTCCCCAATGTGTAAACGTCGCTGCTGACATTTATTGTTAAGAACTGACGCGTCTTGCAGGAGCAGACCACGAACAACGACCAGCAAGACTGCTTGAAGTGATGCTACTCCACGATAATGCCCGCCCGCATTCTGCTAGACTGACAAAAAACACTGTATGGAAGTTGGATTGGGAAGTCATTCTGTACCCACTCTTGCGCCCTCAGATTTTCACCGTTTCCGCGCTCTGTCGAACACCCTTCAAGGAACTTCCTTTTCGGAAGGGAACATGGCTCGACGAGTTCTTCGCCTCAAGACCACTTGATTTCTACAGTCGCGGAATCGAAAAGTTAACCAGCCGTTGGCACACTGTTTTAAATAGTGAAGGAGAATAAATTACTGATGACTAAAGTGTCTGTTGTGTGTGTTCCTACATTTCATGCTACGTATGAATACAAAATCTTGTGACCGAGCGGAATAGCGCAGTGATTAGCACACTGGACACGCCACCCTGATTTACGTTTTCCTTGATTTCCCTGAATCGCTTAAGGCACTTGCCGGGATCGTTCCTTCGAAAGGGCGCAGCCGCTTTCCTTCTCCATCCCTCCATAATCCGAGTTTGTGCTCCGTTTTTAATGATCTCGTTGTCGGCGGGACGTTAAACACTAATCTCCTTACCGAGCGAGGTGGTGCAGTGGTTAGCACACTGGACTCGCGTTCGGGAGGACGACGGTTCAATCCCGCGTCCGGCCATCCTGATTTAGGTTTTCCGTGATTTCCCTAAATCGCTACAGGCAATTGCCGCGATGGTTTCTTTGAAAGGGCACGGCCGGCTTCCTTCCCTAATCCGATGAGACCGATGACCTCGTTGTTTGGTCTCCTCCCCCCAAACAACCCAAACCAAAAACTAATCTCCTTCGTCCTTCTTGAAAATCGTATGAAAGAGAGGAAGTTATTATGGTTCACCATAGCTTGCACACGTTGGTTGGAAAAAATAAATAAAAGCGCTTTATAGCATTTGTGCCAAGACGCTTTTGGGAAGAACAGTGATTTCGTATATAGACCTGTGGAATTTTAAACATAACGCCTCATGCAGCACAGTCGTAATATTTATTTTCCTCTTACTGTAGTCATTGATTCTCGTGGAGACACCAGTTACAGTTCTTCGTCTGGGGAGGAGGGTTGCTGGAAGTGAGGACTGGACCAAATTAAACAGTGTGTTTCACCGGCTTTATGTATTTCTCTCCGAAAGAGAGGTCTTACGTTTTATGTGTTGGAAAGATGTGCTGAATTTTTTAATAGCTATGGGTCGTATTAAGCTGAACGCCCGTTGAAATCTAGCCATCCAGATGTAGGTTTTCCGTGGTCTACCCAAATCGTGTGAGACAAACGCCAGGATGAATCATTATTTTTTTTTTTGTCCCCATTCCTTCCCATCCGAGATTGTGCTACATTTCTAATGATTTTGTTAGCAACAGGCCGTTGAACACTAATTTTCTTTCTTTAATGAAGCAACGCTCCTCGTCCAGAATTTTCTGTCTGAAGTATTGATTCATACCCGTCGCCTTGGAAGTCAATGGCGCGGTAGGTTCCTACATTACGTTCTTGTAAAGTAAGTAGTACGGAAATAGAATCCACTGTATCCGACCGTTTGTGCGACAAAAATTTAGGTACGCATGGTTCACGTAAATTCACACAAGACACGCGATGCAGAAGCTACCCGCACATCCGAGGAAAGCATTTGCCGCTGTTACTGCTACAAATGACAATGATTATGACGACTCCAGTCAGACCGAAGAGTACGATTTGTTTTCCCGTAAAGCTGGCCGTGAAGACTTATTAGTTAAATTGCTCACAACTGTAACGTAGAAGATTTAAAAAACATTGTGACATTACCACGGCCCCATGTAGCTTATGGATTTCCACAGTTGGAAAAAAAATGATGCAGTGACATTTTGTGAGTTACGTGGCAGTAAGGTGAGATGTTGGAGATACATTGGAGCTATTTGCTATCAGAGGAGGGGGGGGGGAACCGGAACACCTTGAACAACTAGAGATAGGACGTTCATATTCACAGGACATGTACATTAGCATGTTCTGCAGAAATTGTTAATATTTGAACCACTTCGGCCTGCGGGCTCAAGGTCAACCTCGATATCGCGGCGCAGCACCACTTACCGGTAAAATGTGCCTGCATCTATCTTTGTGGCTACAAACCGAAGGTGGATCAGTGTGACTAGAACAGATGTGCAGGATGCCTTGCAGACGTATGCACGAACTGCACCGTCAAATCAGTGGATTTGAAAGAAGACGCATTATTGGCATGAAAGAATGTGATGGATCTATCCGGGAAATTGCTGCTCTTGTGGGGACGAAGTGTTTCGTCAGTGAACGGGTACATGCAGAATGGTTCACGGAAGACCGTAGAATACGACGAATTGTGTCAGGTCGCACCATCCAGACCACCCCCTAAGAAGATCACCACCTTATCCAAAAGGCATTACAGGAAGGATCTGCTTCCTCCTCTGCTGTGGCGGAACAGTGTAACACATCTTACACTATCAGGGATGACACACCGTCGCCGTTTATTGTGGCATGGGTTACGTGCGCGTCGTCCACTTCTCCGCTTACCTTTGACGAATGTGCAGAAACATGCTAGACGGTGTATGGAATGACGTCACTGATGACGTGAATGGCCTCAGATACTGTTTTCGAGCGAACCCAGTTTCTGTTCGTTTGAAAATGATGCCCACATTTTTGTTCGTCCCAGAGAGATGGAGCGGCATCACAGTGGTTGCATCTCCACAAGACATATAGTGCCAACTCAAGGCCTTATGGCGTGGTGTGCTATTCGGAACAACCACAATTCACAGTTGATGCTTGTGCAGGGCCTACGTGGATGACATCCTGCGATCTGTAGCCATACACTTTTGGCACAACAACCCAAACGCCGAGACATTGCTCTACCACATGTTGTTGCACGAACACGTGCATTCTTGATGTCACAGGATGTCAGCCTTTTGCCCTTCCCCGCCAGATTACCAGACTTGTCCACCGTCGAACATGTGTGGGATATGCTGAAAACGACAAGTGGAGCGCTGTCCCAATGCCAACCAGCACAGATGAACTTTGAGCCAGGTGAATGCAGCGTGGATAACTATACCTCAGGACGCCATTCGCGCCTTATACGCGTCGATGCCATCACGCGTCGAACATGTTATCAGGGTCTATGGCGAACCTTGTGCGTAATAGGCAACAGAACACATACTGAACCGAGATGACTGAAATGATAATCATTTCTGCAGAATATACTTAAGTACATGTCCTGTGAATATGAACGTCCTATTACTATTACTATTATTATTATTATTATTATTATTATTATTATTATTATTATTATCCTTTTCTCAGACGTTATTTCTGGTTAAGAGTGGAAAGTGACGCGGACCTTGATCAAGCGTGACTTCCTTTTAACTGTACGGTATATGTTACATTGCATTTAGGAACTTTCGGGTGATCGAACATGTATCAATAATTACAGATTTCTGTAGTTGTATATATAAGTTTGGATGTAGCTGTATTGCGTTGATGTACTGGTGGATATTGCGTGGTATGACTCCTGTAGTTGAAAGTATAATTGGTATAATGTCAACTTTATCCTGATGACACATGTCCTTGACTTCCTCAGCCAGTTGGATGTATTTTTCAATTTTTTCACCTGTTTTCTTCTGTATATTTGCTGTATTGGGTATGGATATTTCGATTAGTTGTGTTCATTTCTTCTTTTTATTGATGAGTATGATGTCAGGTTTGTTATGTGGTGTTGTTTTATCTGTTATAATGGTTCTGTTCCAGTATAATTTGTATTCATCATTCTCCAGTACATTTTGTGGTGCATACTTGTATGTGGGTACGTGTTGTTTTATTAGTTTATGTTGTATGGCAAGTTGTTGATGTATTATTTTTGCTACATTGTCATGTCTTCTGGGGTATTCTGTATTTGCTAGTATTGTACATCCGCTTGTGATGTGATCTATTGTTTCTATTTGTTGTTTGCGAAGTCTGCATTTATCTGTTGTGGTATTGGGATCTTTAATAATATGATTGCTGTAATATCTGGTGTTTATTGTTTGATCCTGTGTTGCAATCATGAATCCTTCCGTCTCACTGTATATATTGCCTTTTCTTAGCCAAGTGTTGGATGCGTCTTGATCGATGTGTGGCTGTGTTGGATGATACGGGTGCTTGCCATGTAGTGTTTTCTTTTTCCAATTTACTTTCTTCGTATCTGTTGATGTTATGTGATCTAAAGGGTTGTGGAAGTGGTTATGAAATTGCAGTGGTGTAGCAGATGTATTTATATGAGTGATTGCTTTGTGTATTTTGCTAGGTTCTGCTCGTTCTATAAAGAATTTTCTTAAATTGTCTACCTGTCCATAATGTAGGTATTTTATGTAGATAAATACCCTTCCTCCTTCTTCTCTGCTTAATGTTGCTGAGTGTATGTGATGTATTCTATATTTGTGGCATTGTGATCGTGTAAGTGTATTGAGTGCTTCTAGGTCTGTGTTACTCCATTTCAATACGCCAAATGAGTAGGTCAATATTGGTATAAGTATTTATAGCTTTTGTCTTGTTTCTTACTGTCAATTCTGTTTTAAGTATTTTTGTTAGTCTTTGTCTATATTTTTCTATTAGTTCTTCTTTAATATTTGTATTATCTATTCCTATTTTTTGCCTGTATCCTAGATATTTATAGGCATCTGTTTTTTTCCATCGCTTCTATGCAGTCGCTGTGGTTATCCAATATGTAATCTTCTTGTTTAGTGTGTTTTCCCTTGACTATGCTATTTTTCTTACATTTGTCTGTTCCAAAAGCCATTTTTATATCGTTGCTGAATAATTCTGTTATATTTAGTAATTGGCTGAATTGTTGATTTGTTGCTGCCAGTAGTTTTAGAGCATCCATGTATAGCAAATGTGTGATTTTGTGTGGGTATGTTCCAGTAATATTATATCCGTAATTTGTATTATTTAGCATGTTGGATAGTGGGTTCAGAGCAAGACAGAACCAGAAAGGACTTAATGAGTCTCCTTGGTATGTTCCACGCTTCATCTGTATTGGCTGTGATGTGATATTATTTGAATTTGTTTGGATATTACGTGTGGTTTTTCAATTTTACATTACTATGTTTAGGAACTGTATTAATTTAGTATCTACTTTGTATATTTCCAATATCTGTAGTAACCATGAGTGGGGTACACTATCAAAAGCTTTTTGGTAATCAATGTATGCGTAGTGCAGCGACTTTTGTTTAGTTTTAGCTTGATATGTCACCTCTGCATCTATTGTCAGTTGCTCTTTACATCCTCGTGCTCCTTTGCAGCAGCCTTTTTGTTCTTCATTTATAATTTTGTTCTGTGTTGTATGTGTCATTAATTTCTGTGTAATGACTGAAGTTAATATTTTGTATATTGTTGGTAGGCATGTTATGGGGCGATATTCTGCTGGGTTTGCTGTATCTGCTTGATCTTCAGGTTTCAGATAAGTTATTCCTTGTGTAAGTGTATCAGGGACTGTGTATGGGTCTGCAATGTAATTGTTAAATAATTCAGTTAGATGTGAATGTGTTAAGGTGAACTTCTTTAGCCAGAAATTTGCTATTTTATCATTTCCAGGGGCTTTACAATTGTGTGTATAATTAATTGCTCGGGTGACTTCATGTTGCAAAATTATCACTTCAGGCATTTGTGGTATCATCTTGTATGTATCTGTTTCTGCTTGTATCCACCGTGCATGCCTGTTATGCTGTACTGGGTTTGACCATATGTTGCTCCAGAAGTGTTCCATGTCTGTTATGTTTGGTGGATTGTCTATTTTAATGTGTGTGTTATCTATAGTCTGGTAAAATTTCTTTTGGTTTGTGTTGAATGTTTGGTTTTGTTTCCTTCTATTTTCACTTTTTTTATACCTTCTAAGTCGTTTGGCCAGTGCTTGTAATTTCTGCTTCTTTTCATCTAATTGCTCTATCGCTTCTTGTTGTGAGATTTTACCTAACCTTTTTCGTTTTTTGTCTGATATTTCATTTCTTATAAATTGTGTTAGCTGTCCGATGTCTTTTCTCAGTTTCTCTATTCTGATCTGTAGTCTGTGTTGCCATGCTGGTTTTGTGGGTTTCTTCTGTGTGTTGGTTGGTTCTGATCTCTGCCTAGTGTGTATATTTAGTGTAGTGAGTGCTCCTACATAAACCAGTAGTTGTAACTCTTCCATAGTTGTATTTTCATTTATTTTGTTGTGTATGATTGTGTTGATAGTTGTTATTGTTGTTTCTACTTGTGGGTTTTTTTGGTGGTCTATGCAATAATGATCTAATGTCTGTATTTGTGTCTTTGTATTCTATATACGTCAACTGAAATTTTTCTTCTATATCTCACCTGTGTGTCACTTCATGTTCTATTTGTGCTTGTTCTGGTGGCTGTCTTAAGATTTCGGTTTCCTCTGATTGTTTAATTGATGCATGTTGTTCTTTCTTTGTTTGCTCTGGGATGTTTGAGTCCATTACTGTATTTTCTTCTTCTTCTGATTGCACATATTTTGTTCCAGTATTTGTTGTACTTGTTGTTTGATGTTTTCTAGTTCTGCCTGGGGTATCCTGTTATTTTTGATTATTACACGAATCTGATCAGCTAGTCGTTGTTCTGTTAAAATTTTAATTCTGGGTATCTGGTAATAAATGTTGTGAATACTTGTGATCTGTATCCAGTTGTGTTGGTTCCTAAGTTTGTTGCTTGGTAATAACAGAACATGAGGTGTCGGTTAACTTCATCTGACCATCTCATCCTCTGTCTTTGTTTTCCTTCTAGAGCCGTTGCAAGAAGCATATCCTGCAAAACACCTCTATTTGGATTTAAATCATTTTCCGTGTGGCTAGCAGTGTCGTTACTATTGTGGACGGGCATAGGGTTGAAGCGTCGTCCCCGACCATGACAGCGCTTGTCCGAGGCTTCATTAGGTCTGTCCTGAACCAACTAATCACACTAAAGGGGGGGTTAGCCCTATTAGTGGTTTGTTCTTATCGTCGCCTTTTACGACTGGCAGAACATACCGGAGGCTTATTCTTTTCCCGGGCCTCCACGGGTTTTATTATTATTGTTATTGTTATCAATCATCATCATCATCATTATCAGTGCGTTCTGTTTATAAAGGAACGAACGACTGGAAGGATTTAGTAGGGTTTTTAAGAGATCAGATGAACCCTGTTTTAATACGAGTTCTTTGCACGAGCCAGTGTTAGGTGTCCCTAGGATTAGCTGTCCTGCGATTTCCCTAAATCAGTTGTGGCGAATGCTGGAACTGTTCCTTTGAAAGGGGCGGGGTCGATTTTCACCTTTATCCCTGGCTAGACCGAGCTTTCCCTCCAAGTGTAATAACTCCAGCAGCGCGTGACGTTAATCATTAGTCTTCCTTTCTTTCGATTTTTTAACCTTGTAGTATTCCTTGATTTATTATCGATTCTGTAATGTGTTGGCAAATTACTGATCACGCCTGCAGCCGATACAAATGCTCCCGCTGTACAGGTTTGTCGGATGTGATGCATACGCTGTAGGCTGTTGTCTGGCTGCACCGTCTTCTGTAATTGTGGTCTTCGGTTAACAAAAAGAATCGCCATGAATTTGTATGGCCGCATAAAAGAACTGTATCTGTGGGCCTCATCAACAATCTGTAGAAGTAAATCATTTACTTTCATCTAATCGTCGTCTTCAACCATCCGTATTTCACATTGCTCTAGCGGTAACAGTTTCAGTACAAAAGAACGCTGTTTTCAATCTAATTCGCTACGCCGCAGAATAAATTTCAAGGAATCGTAAATGATATACTGCTAATTGCATATGCAGGCAGGCGATAGCTCAATAGTGTAAATAACTAAGAATCCTGTATGAAAACAGCATACTTTACAGATTAATCTGTTCTTGCCGCTCAAGTGTTTTGCACGAGAACAGTGGCTAGCGCCCTGTACAGGCTATAGTTCTCTCTTTGTTACAGACATGCATCTGACGTGCCATTGCCATCTTGTTGTTGTAGATATAGCTGATGAAATGTTTATAGACATAGTGGATATACAGTTATCGCCTTAAAAGACTATAGAGAGTACGATGTCGTAGGGTACTATCAATTCTAAATAAGTCATTTCCTCCAGAAACGAGAACACCTTAGTTACCGTAAATCACGGGGCCTGTTGTTGGTGCCAGATTTCGTGATTCAGGATTATTTGTTGTTTGTCGTCGCATAAGGAACTTTGTTTGTTAGCAGCAACGATCGTATTGAAAAGAAATGAACCAGTGTTACTAGCACCCTGTTACTTTTTCGGTTGCGCTAATAGTATAGAGCGTGGTACTGTATGAGCTAGCGAAGCTTAATATAGGGAATGCGGTGCCGCACTTAGTGAGATAAGAGATACGGTCTCTATGGTCTGCGGAAATCCAACCTTAGGTTTCAAATCCAGTTCGGTCATCCTGATGTATCATTGAATTATGTAATTCGTTTCAGTGAGCGTTGGGGTAATTCCTTAAGGACTGCTAAACCCCCTTCCACCTCTTCAGTCAAATAAAAGAAATAATAAAATACTAGTTACTTATTGCTAATGTTGTGACTATATATTCGTTAAAGTTATCAGGGAGCTTCAACTCTAACATTGCTTCCTTCATTACTTACATATTATTCCGTTTTTTAATAGAATAGTTCGAACACTTGTCTCACAACCACTGTTAGTATTTTTTTATTTATTAGCTTGGCGGTTTTCGAGACATTTCATTAGCAAATGACCCTGACAAACATTATCAAGCTTAACTAAAATTTGTATTATTATTCATTAGACTTCATTTATTTAGTAGCAGACTCGTTGAAATTTAAGCGCCAACATTAAGGCTCGGAAAGCATCGGCGAAGGAGATACTGGCTCATCGTCCTAATATCCCTGTTTTATTGCGAGTTTCTTCATGGGCAAGAGGAATCCTTACGGCAGTTTTCACGCAAATATTTATTGATCTCTCAGAGACTAGTGATAATCGTGGCACTGTAAGATATAATCAATAAGATTAAGTTCTGTTGATCAAGCTGGTTAGGAACAGTGCAGTAACCATTATTAGATGCGATTATGGTGCTACGGGATATTGCAAGGTCTGTTTGCTGTGTGATGTGTTAAATGTGGCACCACAAGTAGTGCGGGGGTGGCCGCATTGGGTTCACGTTTAAAAGACTTACTCGTTGATTACATAAGGTATTTATAGTTAACGTGTATTTGTAGACGCACAGTGTGTGTTGGGTGCATCGCCTGCGCCGCTGCTACTTCTGCTGTCCCTACAGAGATGACCATCTGAAACGTCAACTTCCAGTGGGACGCAGAGAATTCCGTGACAAAAAATAAAACACCTACAGCCGTCCTTATGATTTTAATTTATTTTGTACATTTATTTTTTAATTTTTTTGTACAGGTTGATATGACCTGTACCGCATCAAAGACAGCCTGAAGATGACGCAATGAAGAGTTGAAACTGGTAGCGACAAAATAAATTGAAATCATAGGGACGGCTGTAGGTGTTTTTATTTTTTGTCACGATAGTAAAAGGACGTCGTCCCAGAGACCTCCTGCTAAAAGGATGGACATACAAAAGCAGAAAATTCCCGTTGATGTACATAAAAGTGCTGGATACAGGAACGATTTAATAGTATTCACAGTGAATGAAGACTGTCTACTTCACAATACGTCACACACACTTCACAAATCTTTTGTGTGAATCGCCAGTGTAGTACGGACGGTTATACGAGCGTATCGCACGCCGGGTGCAGTAGCGGAAGGCAGCCTCTTCCGTGGCTCAGAGACTGCATGTGTGCACCAGTGGCAGTTGCTGCAAGATTAAGGGGATGGAGGCAACTACATTTGTGAGAATGTTGTTCTGTTAAGCTCCCCACTCTTATCCAACAGAGTGGAAGCCTACGCAAGTTCTGGTGCCAATTCTTCATTGTTAAATAAGAATTTATTTTATTAAATATGAGACACTACCTAATATTGTGCAAAATTGTATTTATTTGATCACGAATCAGCTGTCAGTTTCTTAGGCCTAAGTCGGTTTGTGACCAAGTGAATATAATTTTGTGGAACATTAGGTAGTGTTTCCCATTTAATATTGTAATCATGTTCTTCCAAGCACCAACGGAAAATTCAGTGTATATTAAGAAATGATTTGTGAATGAAAAATAGTTGGCTGCAGGTCTACCTGAAAAAACTTCTCAAATTTTCGTAATGTGAAAATACACTGACTTTCTCAAACTGCAGTTTACTGATGTTGATTAGTCGTACAACATAAAGAAGGATTTAGTAGTGCATATTGCTCAACGGGCTAAACGGTGCGTGGTCACATTGCAGGTTGCCTACTGAATAGCTCCAATGCACTCCGTCTTCAGGCCACGAGTGGCCTACACGGACCATCCGACCGCCGTTTCATCCTCAGAGGAGGATGCGGAGAGGAGGGGCGTGGGGTCAGCACACCGCTCTCCCGGTCGTTATGATGCTATTCTTGACCGAAGCCGCTACTAATTGGTCGAGTAGCTCCTCAATTGGCATCACGAGGCTGAGTGCACCCCGAAAAAATGGCAACAGCGCATGGCGGCTGGATGGTCACCCATCCAAGCGCCGGCCACGCCCAACAACGCTTAACTTCGGTGATCTCACGGGAACCGGTGTATCCACTGTGGCAAGGCCGTTGCCGAATGTCTTCAATGGACAACAAAAATATGATTTGCAATAATTCATACAGTTACTAACCGAATTTCAAAGACGTGAAACACTATCATAATTTGCTCAGTAAGAGCTACAATCTTTCGTTAACGGTTAACACAATAAGCCAAGTATTAACGTTAGAAATTGTGTAAATGTCTTCTTCTTCTCCTCCTCCTCCTCCTCCTGCTCATTTGCCTTCGTCCCGCATCGGTGCAGGCTTTGCATGGCTATTAACGCATTAGGCATGGTTAATTTAAAGGGTGGCTGGTTCCCCTTGTGCCACCACCCCATTACTACGCCCTCCACCCCCTTTTTGTCATGGTTTTCTCGTTTGGTCACAACTTCACCTTTCAGACACTCTTTTCTCTTGTGTCAGTGCATCCAACTTCAACTTTCTTGTGACACCTTGCGGAGTATTATTATGATGACATCCCTCCGTTGCCCTGATGTCATTGTGCTACATTGCTGGGTCAGTTGCGTAGCTCGTTTAGGGTGTCGCAACAGATTCCGTGTTCGTTGCTGTTTCGGCAGCGGTCCTTTCTTTCTGGCATTCTGCTTGGCTGTTGACCTGTGCTGTTCGGCCTGTGGCCTTGTCAGGAAATAACTTTGAAATTTTTGTAGCTGCAACAGGTATATATACTTCTCTGCTGTTCAGCAATTACGAGTATATCATTGTATGACACATAATTAATTTTTTATATTTAAATAGATGCTCGCCAGTGATTTCCACCTGGCGGCTAGTTTCAGCTCGTAAGTCACGTTGCATTATACCGGACAGAACCACTTAGAAACTCACGTGTTGAACCATCAGCAGCTAAACTCACATGTTCCTGACGAGGTAAGGCTACCGAACCGCGCATCTACAATTTGGCTGTCCAATAGGGAGGTTTGGAGAGGGTCACGTAGGGGTTGAGCCGCGGCCAGCTGTCCGTTCTCTTCTGCTGGCAGCTTCCGACCCGGTTAGACGCTTTCCTCTCCTGCTCTCTTCGGCAGCAGCCCGTTCAGTTTCGGCGGCTTCTCTAGGCCTTCAACCACTTTTTATTGAAATAAACCATCATTTCTATCGTAAAATGTTCATCACCTCAACGGGTGCCTCCTGCTTTCTCTTCCTCGACCTACCGGACACATACTTTAGTTCGTCCAGTCTTAGAGTATTGTTCGTCTGTATGGGACCCTTACTAGTTTAGTCTGATTCAAGAGATTGAGAAGGTCCAAAGAAGAGCGGCAAGATTCGTGACTGATGCATTTAGCCATCGCGAGTGCGTTACAAATCTCAAAGAACGTTTGAAGTGGGACACACTTACAGATAGACGACGCGCTAAACGGAAGGGGGTGCTCACTAAATTCCAAAATCCGATCTTCACATGTAGAGCATATATTATTACCACCAACTCTCAAATCGCGCAATGATCACCATTCAAAGATAAGGGAAATTTGAGCTCGTACTGAGGGGTTCAGACAGTCGTTTCTCCCTCGCGTGACCCGCCAATGGAACTGAGGGGCGAAAATAACTTTGGCGCGAATAGTACCTTCCGCCACACACCGCTTGGTAGCTAGCGGTGTTTATATGTAGATGTAGATAATGCAGAAATGTGACGTTCTGCTTATTGAGAGTTCGATTCTTTAAACAAATCAGCGGTGGTGGTGGAGGGCCGTTTACTGGTGCCCATGCTATCATCAGATATATCTGCAAACCAAAAAAGCAGAAGAAGAAGAAATCTGCTGGCATTTAAAAAACATTTATCATGCGAATAACCTAATGAAAATATGAAAATGAGAGAACGCGTCACTATCGTACAGCTATACAGATCAGTAAATGAAAATTGTAAAAGTACGACGGTAGTTAAATACAAAATCAAACCAGGAGCATTCAAATCATTATTAAGTGAATAAACTGCTCGGATAGTCAGTATTGTCATACGTACGAGGCTTTGTTTTGAGGTGTGCGTACGGCGTGACGTGCCGCCGGCAGGAAGCTGCCTCCGTATCGCAGAAGGGTGGGCGGCAGGTGCGGGCCTTCCCGCCCCGCGGCAGCCGGCGTGCCGAGGGCGAGCGGGCCCCGGCATTGTGGGCGGAGCACAGCAGGCGCCCTTGTCGCCGCAATATCCGCCGCCGGCCGCCCTGTGTACATACACGTGCCGGCACCGCCACAGCTGTTCAAAGCGACGCGCCGGCACAGATAGCGAATACCGCGCCCCCCATTCACTCGCCTACAGGAAGCGGGCGCGCGTGCCAGATTTGCGGGGCGGATGCTCGCCACAGCTGACCGGCCGCCACCTGTTCCAGCAAGAGGAGCAGCTCACGCCGCGCTCTTCCAGGATCTCTATAGTGCGTCACAGTTGCCAGGCAAGTAGCACATACGTTGGCTCGTCGCCGTGAAAACTTCGTAAATTTGTGGTAAGTTCCTATGGGACCAAACTGCTGAGGTCATCGGTCTCTAGGCCTCAACACTACTTAATCTAACTTAAGCTAAGGACAACAGACACACCCATGCCCGAGGGAGGACTCGAACCTCCGACGGGGCAAGCCGCGCGAACCGTGGCAAGGCGCCCCTTGGCCGCGCGGCCACCCCGCGTAGCCGTCGCAGTGAAACAGCTGTATTAAAATGGTTGGAGAAGAAATTGTCAAGTAATATGTCCCAGCAAGCCATGGCTCGACGCTGCTCTTCCATAGCCACAAATGTTCGTCGCTCGGCAATTAGCAACACTTGTACTTCAACTAGTTCCTGAACCTCGGACTACAACCAACGCCGTGACAGTTCTCACGCCAGCCGACGGTCCACTGTGTGGCCGAGCAGCTTCAATTTCGGCAAGCAGCGTCGCCAGCTAGACATGATGGCCTCGGGTCTTGAGTTGGCGCCGGCACGCGGAAGTCACTTCCAGGGTGTTATTGTCTGACACCTCGTTGGACTCTGGTGGTCCCCGGATCTGCGATTGTTCTTTGAACTGCCCGCTGTCGAGTGTACGCTTGCCGCCTGCCAGCCACGTGACTACGTGATTGCGTCAGCAACGCCGCTCACGAACCGCTTCTGTTAGCTGGTCACCCTGCGGCGGGCCAATTCCGCGGATGTTTTAGAAAAAAATGTTCAAATATGTGTGACTTTCTAAGGGACCAAACTGCTGTGGTCATCGGTCCCTAGACTTATACACTACTTAAACTAACTTATGCTAAGAACAACACGCACACACACACCAATGCTCGAGGGAGGACTCCAAAGGGGTGAACCGCGCGAGCCGGGGCAAGGCGCCTAAGACCGGGCGACCACTCCACAAGGCGATGTTTTTGACGCATCCGGCCCGCCGACTTCAGGCTAGTCGTCTAACGTGCAGGCCGCGTCCAATGGATGGTAATGTCATAGGCCCTATGCTGTTCCTGATTTACCTAAATGGTCTAGGTGACAATCTGAGCAGCCCCCCTATATTGTCTGCAGAGGGCGCTGTAATTTACCGTCTAGTAAAATCATCAGAAGATCAATTCCAATTACAAAATGATCTAGAGAGAATTTCTGTATGGTGCGAAAAGTGGCAATTGGCTCTAAACGAAGAAAAGTGCGAGATCATCCACAAGAGTACTAAAAGAAATCCGATAAATTTAGGGTATACGATAAATCGCACACATCTAATTACCTAGGAATTAGAATTACGACCAACTTAAACTGGAAAGACCACATAGACAACATTGTGGGGAAGGCGAAACAAAGACTGCGCTTTGTTGGCAGAACACTTAGAAGATGCGACAAACCCACTAAAGAGACAGCCTACATTACATTTGGCCGTCCTCTGCTGGAATATTGCTGCACGGTGTGGGATCCCTACCAGGTAGGATTGACGGAGGACATCGAAAAAGTGCAAAGAAGGGCACCTCGTTTCGTGTTATCGTGCAATAGGGGTAAGAGTGTCACTGATATGATACGCGAGTTGGGGTGGCAGTCACTGAAACAAAGGCGGTTTTCTTTGCGGCGAGTTCTATTTACGAAATTTTAATCACCAACTTCCTCATCCGAATGCGACAATATTTTGTTGACACCCACCTACGTAGGGAGAAATGATCATCATAATAAAATAAGAGAAATCGGAGCTCGAACGGAAAGATTTGCGTGTTCCTTTTTCCCAAGCGCCATTCGATAGTGGAATGGTAGAGAAGTAGTATGAAAATGGTTCTATGAACCTTCTGCCAGGCACTTAAGTGTGAATTGCAAAGTAACCATGTAGATGTAGATGTCTGTCCGTAGACGGGGTCCCTTCGTATGTGGCGTAAATCGCAGGATTTTTGTGATTTATCCGCGGATCCAAGACTGCGGTGCATGCTAGACATGCCGCAGCCAACTGATTTCGGGAGTGTGAGCGTGTCAAGTCGAAAGTATGTGGTACATTGCGGCTTTTTTAGACATTTTATTGTACTACATTTTTGGATTTTGCACTTGTTTACATCGTCGACAGGAAGTTGTTAGGGACTATAACAGGAAAATAATTGTGATAGTCACAGGCGACTGATACCTTATGTAATCACATATTTCTCGATAGAGAAGTCGGACAAAATGGTTGACAAATGGATTGCCGAAAGGCAACATTCCAGACGTATGGATCTGATTCAGAATCGTGGACAGTGCTCTGCAATTTGTGAAGCTTGGATGTGATAGGAAGAGGACTTTCTTGATCATTTGTACAGTAGTGGGTGATACAGTAACGAACTTATTATACGCAACTTTTTATTTGCGCTCACTACAGTGTTGGTTTATATAATTAACCCTGTCGTTCTCGTTTTTTTTTCTTTTTTCAGGAGACCTGCACCTTTCCCAACTCTTTTCTGAAATTATTGAAGATATTTTAAATCCGTCTTCCCAACTATAGGAAAATTAATATTTTCTCACAAAACGCGTTTCCTTTGATTGGAATAAAACGTAATCCCAGGTCTGTAATGGAACGTATTTAAAATTTCGGTGCTTTCTAGAAGTGAAAAAGCTCGACACAAAAGATGTTGATTTTACTTACGGTATTTTATGTCTTATTTCACTCAGGTGAGGAAACGTCTTCTGCTTGTTCATTTTTGAGATATTCCCACGTTGGCTCGGTTGTTTTCCTCCTAGTCCTGCACTGCTTTGCAGAGCTACTCATTTCTTGAAGTGAAACACGATGTGCAAGCCGACGGCGTTTCCTCGTGTGAACGAAAATCAGACATAAGAAACCGTAAGTAAAATGAACACGTTTTGTAACAGACTGTTGTTAGATGTAGAAAGCAAGCAAAATTGTGAATATGTTTCAATACGGACCACTGATGATGTATTATTTGTCAAACGAAATACGCCTGGTAACAAAAGAGCACCTTTTCTTGTAGTTGCAAAGACAGATTAAAAACATGTTCAGTAATTATAAAAGAACTACGAACACTATGATCACACAAATAAAAAATTATTTTCTTGTATTTCATTTCAAATTTTCTATTGTAGATTTTGTTACAGTTTGGTTCACAGCTAGAATAACGTCTAAAATTTTTTGAGCCGTCTGTTTAGACATCCGATTTTTTACATTCTTGTTCGTGTAAGTTCATGTTCCATGTGCCAGTTTTCACAAACAAGGTTTCTTGTGGTACAGTCGTAGAAGTGGTCATTGGTCCACTCCTTCACTATACTTGCAGCAACTAAAACTTTCTGTCACCTGAAGACTGTTAGACTACCTTAACGTGGCCCATCGTAGAAACTTGCACGTGTGTGCCCAGCTGCGCAGGCGGATCTCCAATTCCGAGAACTATGAGTAACGACTTGCAGGCCGCCTCTCCTCTAACACACAGGCGGTGCCTGCTGGTTTTGCAGAATACTTCGGAAATATTCGTGACCCGTGACTAAAATCCGCTCGTGTGTGACCAGCTGTACCGTCGTGGCAACGAATTGCTACCTAGTATACACACCCACCGCCTAGAGGACAGGCACGTCGCTGCCATGGTGGCCACACACGTTACCGCGACACCGACGAGAACCTCTTGTATGGAAGTCATGCTGAATAAAGAATGTTTATACTGAAACAGCTGTCTTGACTCCGCGTTCGCTATGGCAGTGACTGTGAGGAAGAATTGCAGGACCTGTTAATGGACTGAACGACCTAACGAGAACGCACTATGAACTGAAAATAAACCGAAGAAAGACGAATGTGGAGCAGCGGTAATTTGATTAGAGATGTATGTAATATCAAAATTTGGGACCAGGAAGTAAATTAAGTAAGGGGATTCTGATAACTTTTCTGATAACTTCGAAGCAAAATAAAACGTCACAGACGAACCAAGGAAGACACATAAAGCTGACTAGCACAGGCAAACAGGGCATTCCTCGCTAAAAGAAATTTCCTGGTATCAAACATACACCTTTAATTTGAGTAAGAAATTTTTAAGAATATACTGCTGGAGCGCAGCATTGTGAAGAAGAGAATCGAAGAGTTTGAAATGTATTGATACCGAAGGATGTTGGAAATTAGGTGTACTTACAATATAACAAATACAGTGATTACTACAGAATCGGCGAGGAAAGGAGCGTGTGGAAACATTGTCATCAAGGAATAACTTCCATGGGTCTTGAGGGATCAATAGATGGTAAAGACTGTAGGGAAGACAGAGATTGCAAGATATCCAACCATTAACCGAGGACGTAGGATGCTAGCCCTACTATGAGGTCAAGAGTTTGGCAAAGGAGAGGAACTCTTGGTAGGCCGCATCAAACAAATTGGGAAATTGATAATCCTAAAAAACTACGCAGTCTGCACCACAAGGGGACTGCTGAAAATGGAAACAATCAGATGAAGTTTTCGGAAGGAATCTTTCATTCTGCAGTGGAGTGCGCAATGATTTTAATCTTCCTGGCAGATTTAAACCTGTATACCGAACTGGGACTCGAACACGGAACCTTGCCGTTGGGGGAGGAGCGGCAACGTTCTTACTGTCTGAACTCACGACCTGCATGACAGATTACAGTCACAACCTTGAAGTCCTTTCCAGAATGAATCTTTCTCCCTACAGTGGACTGTATTGAAGCTACCTTTCAGGTATATGCATTGCCCGTCGAAGGCAAGGTTATACATTCCTTTCCAGGTCTGACCCAAAGTATTAATGTGCCAGGTACTTTCGCAAGTAGCACTTTTATTTACTTCGTGTACGGTTCATAGTACTATTGGTCTGTAACCATAACTTGTTAAGCCGTGCCGGCAACGGTGGCTGAGCAGTTCTAGGCGCTTCAGTCTGGAACCGCGCGACTGCTACGGTCGCAGGTTCGAATCCTGCCTCGCGCATGGATGTGTGTGCTGTCCTTAGGTTAGTTAGGTTTAAGTAGTTCTAAGTTGTAGGGGAGTGATGACCACAGCTGTTAAGTCCCATAGTGCTCAGAGCCATTTGAGCCATTTTTTGTCTTATATAATTACATGTGATGATAAGAAAGGGCGAATGAAAACTTTTAACATGGTGTTCATTATTTGTTATTTCTCTCGGTAGTTTAAATATCCAAGTTATTATAGAAAAGAGAAGGAATTAGCTCGTGCATTTCCGCCGAAATCTTTTGGAGAGTAAAAGAACTTGTACCTATCCACGTTTGCCATGTTTCTGAAAGAGAGCACCAGCGAGCAGTTTCGTGTAACAGTAAAGTTTACTGCAGTCAGATACCAGCATAAAATATTCCAGTAGTGACAGTACTCGTGAATGCGCTATCTGCTGCAGATATAGCTTTCTGATTTCGTTTTTGTGCCTACATCTACTCTGTATTCGGTGAATGAGATATGTTCTCCAGACATTCATTGGGCCTTGTTATGTTTCACTTTTCGCTTTAACAAAAAGTGTAATACTATATCTTAAAAGCTGTGGAACGGTATAATGTTTTGTTGTACTAGACAACTTAGGTTAGTGCTTCGAAAGTTAATTGAGTCTGTCTAAACTGTTCAGTGTAGGTTTCGAAACAAGCGCACTGAACGTAGAGCTGCATCAGAGTTCAGACTGAAGACGAAAACAACAACTATAATAACAAAACATAATGAACACGGACCATTTGTCTTAGTTTCGTAAGTTTGTCTCTTCTTGTACTGTCCGCCTGACCTATTTGTATCCGTCGCCACCCACCCCGTATGTGCTGGAGCGTCTTCCCATTCACGTTTCCCGCATTATATAGCACCTCCTGTCACCGCGAAATGTTCTCCGCGTCCAATCACTGCCTTACCCTCACGCCACCGTAATCTTTCCAAAGCATTCACTAGCCGGCCTCCACTTGCTGTCTCCAGTTCGAGGACTCTGGGCTGTATACCACCGACATGGTGGCTTCATTTCAGGCCACAGTCGACTGTTTGCAAATCGAGTTTTCTTACACTGCAGCGAAACATCTATGCTGGCACGTACTTGTCACCATTTTTTTCTGATTTTGCGATTTCACAGTTGAAGGGGTCGGCGGAAGGAACTGCTAACTCACGGGAGTATAGTTTTGAGTTATTCCACGTAATATGTTTGGTTAAATCTGTAGATCGCAAATACCAATGGACTTAACTTGTTACACGATGTTTTACCTATTTAATGTGCCAAAAAGGTAAAAATATGTTATTAAGTCCTGGAAACTTGTTTGCTTCTAACATTGCTCCTACTATTGTGGTATAGCACTATCTTCACCAAAAATTGCATGGAAATGTGACTTACTGTCTTACTTCAGAGCGTTATATACCAGAGACGCTAAACATAAGAAAAAACTATTGTAGTAACATTCACAAAGTAACAATTTCCGTTGTTCTCTAGTGACTAAATTAATAAACAAAGTATTTCAGAACTTTGTTTTCTTTTGCATTAGGTAACAGGATATTAGAGAATCAAAGCGTCACACATAAATAAACCATAATACAGTACCTGTAAAACATTCGGGAATGAACTGTGGAGTTTTTGTTATGTGTACTAACAACACTAATGAAGGATGTGGTCCATCAATTTTCTTGCTGACTGTAACATGGTAGTAATTGCCTTTCTACCTCCTTTTTCGTAATCAACCGTTTAAAAAAGCCTGCATTCACTTGGTGTTTGAACTTCGATGCTGTTGTCAATCTGCTTCTTAATTCTGCAGATTGGGCTCCAAAAATAAATACATTCAAACTTTCATAGAGAAATAAGAAATAAAGGAAATAGTGGTAATCCACAGTGTTTAATGTTGGGACCAAAACAATTCTAACCCTCAAACAAATTTATTTTAGGTTTTTCTATTGTCACAAAGTAAAACGAGCCTGTGATTTTAACAACCCTACAGGTGCCCATTCATACATGACGTTACATTAAATTAAAATGCTTCTAACGTAATTCCCGAAAGTTTTGACAAATGGTGTGTCTAAACCTTTAGAGGTTACAGTGGTGGCACTATAATCGTAAGCCACACTTGGGTTGTTTTCAACATTGATGAATTTCCAAGTGCGTAATCAAGATTTGCATCACTGTCATTTAAAAAAGAAAAAAAGGCCCTGTTGGCATCGACATCCTCGACAAAACGTCCATCTCTTTACCTGATTATAATATTTCGATGCCATTGCCATGTTGACACTGTGGCATGGGATTGTGTTGATGGAAAGACACGAACGTGAATATGGGAAGACAAAACAATGTATACAGCGGAAAGATGTTTTCTAGAAATTCAAATGAAACTACATGTTGTCATCATGCAGTGCAGTTGAAACCATGACAGAAAGCATGATCAGTTCTGAGTAAATTGAGGATTAGCATTTCCTTCCGCCGGCATCTCCAGTTCATCGAAGGCTCCCTTATAAATATTTGTAATTTATGTGGTATTGACCACTCGCCGGTGTGGCCAAATGTTAAAATGTAACTACTGATCGTGGAATAATCACAACAACAACACTACACTGTATAGCTGTCATTCACCTAACAGATGTCATTCACAGAACATCCATTAATAATATGTAAACAGGCAAGAGAGACAAATCAGATTATAATGCTGCCTCGCAAAATTGGCTGTATTATTTGACAGTTCTGTTTAGCTATGTTTCTGTTATTACATCGTGCGGGGTAGTTTTACAAAGTTCCAGTGTTCGAGTTTTGCAAATTACTCGCTCTTATTTTAAAATTATATACAATACGAAACCGGTTTCGATGGAAGATCAGTAGTAAATGAAAGAATAAAAAATGACAATTAAGCTCTAGATTATTACTTGCCAACAACTAAAGCGGAGAACCTAAAGTAGTAACACGAAGCTGTGGAAAAGTTTTTGCCGCGATAACTATAGAATTTCGCAACTGTTTGGAAATATAGATAGATGTTTTGGTTTAGTTAAGTCACAGCAGCCTTGTGACATATAGTACTTCTCCAGAACAGTTAAATAAAGATGATTTTTAACATGAAAGTGATCATTCAAAATTAATTTGGAAAGAAAGACTGTAATTTTACTATGATTGTGAATTAAGTGTTGAACTAAATTTTTATCATATCTTAAGTCCGCTTATGTTTTTTGGAATTCCTTCCCAGCACAAAATCACTCGAACTGAGTACATTATCAATCATTGTTTTGGCATCAGGTTACAAGAAAAGGTCAAATATATGAACTGGTGACCAAACAAGTAACATGTTTCACTGTTCAGTCGAAGATAATATTTTTATTGAATTACTTGTTTCTTCTGTACTGGCTCAAAAATTCCTTTTCGTTATTGCTACGTTTTATATATACGTAGGAAACTAATTCAGTAATTAATGGATTCATTATTATGCTTTTCACACATGATTTTGCCTCCTGAATTTGGAGCGCATAAATTTCTAATTTCTCCTTTCAATACTCTGCATAAATATTTTCTACAAAATTCCTCTTTGGAACTTAATTAAGCGACATTTTTATCGATATTCTCCGTAAAGACAACGAACACGCTTTACAGCTTTACGTGGAATTAGGGTAATACGAGCAAAGTGTGTGATGCAACCAAAATATATCTCATTCGCGTGAAACATCTGCATTCCACACTGACTGTAGGCCCGCATCAGCAAAAGATGAGCGGGAAGGACTCATGGTTTAGTCCCAAGACAAATGAGTGATTGCTGTCATTTCAATTCAAATTGTAATCGTTTTGCATCTAATTGTTGTTGTTGATGTCGATTAGGGTCATTGTATTAAATACTGATTCTAAAGGGAAGCATCTGGGACTAATGTAGTGATTACAACTGCAGTTACTTGCATCTTCTTTGCTGCGCAGAAATTTAAAGAAGCAACTGAGACTAATATAGCGCAACACTACTTGAATCATTTGGCCTTGGGTTGCAGTCAGCCTGCGAGGGTAAAAAATCGTAATGGGTGATTAATATGTAGTACACTGTTTCAAGAGCTGCTGAATATAGAACAGCTGTAACCGACTGGAAGGGAAATACTTGTTTACATTAAGCACTTTTCGCTTTATTTAACGTAGTGCTCCTCCGTATGTGAGTGATCAGCTTGTCTGACTGCCAGGTGTTAAGATCAGGGTTTAGTTGCCGAACCTGCCAGATATTTTTCCTTGGTGGGAAGATTGTATCAGGATGCACTTAGCCTCGTAATGGCAAGTACGGATCTACTTGAATGAGAAGTATACAAGCTTAGAGATCAGACAATCCGTCGCGGTCGGAATGCGGAACTTGTAATGTAATACCAATTTATTTGATGTATGGTTCCATACAGGAGGCTCACTTGTGATAAGTAATCGTTACCGTTTCCTCTGCTCTGTCGACGTGTGACGCGTATAAAATTAGTGAGTTTTTTCGTGCACTGTCCTAATGACTTATTTTATGTGGAGACCACAACATATTGTTGAGAAACCTGCGTCTTTCACTTCGCAACCTGTGCCTGCTACACCCTCACTGCTACTCAGTCGCAAAACGTAAAAAAATGTTATCACCGTATGTATCCGTTTTTGTCAATAGCTACGAAGGTGGATACTCAGACATGTGTGGTATTGCCACCCACGGCGCGGACGTCGGTTCCGTCCGACCGTTTAAGCCAGGCGGAAGCAAGGCTTGAGGCAGCTCCACTTAGCTGCCTTAATGCTCTGGGACACAATGGCGTCTCGGCGCTAACGTGTCATTACTGCCGAATCGGTGTCAGGAAAATCGTTCGACCGATTACCGCTTAGTGTCACTTGCGATCCTTATTGTCCTCATAAATATACAGATCGTAACTGTCGCAGGAAGGGGCGCAGAGACACGTCGAACCGGTCAGCTGAATTCTGACTTCCCCTCAAGCCCCTCTACATGTATTCTTCCCGATGTTCGTTTGTGTCTCTAAGCAGTCAACAATGACGACAAAGGCACGATGCCTTTGTCGTCATTGTTGACTGCATGGAATTTTATTATGAAGCAACTCTTATTCCATAAAATTTCGGGAAAACTGCCGGATCTCTGTAACTCTGCAACGATATTTCGGCCCAAAATATCCCGATCATCTTCAGGTGTAAATTGGCGAAAGTACACTAACTTCTTCTATTTGAGGCTCCACCAGCACATGCGTGTTCTACTTACAAGTTTCTGCAGAGGTAATACTAGAGCATATGCCATTTTATTACAAGTCGATAAGCTGCTCCGAATGCCATAGGCGGCGAATCCTCATCTCCTGCATGACTGCATCTGCGCGATTATTCCGCAATTCACACCTAAGTGCCTGGCAGAGGGTCAATCAAACCACTACCTTATTATTTCTCTACTTATCCGCTCTCGAATAGCACCGTGTCAAAAAAATCAATCAGATCTTTCTGTGCGAGCTTTGATTTCCCTTATTTTATTACGATGATCATTTCTCCCTATGTGGGTGGGTGGCAACAGAATATTTTCGCATTAAGAGAAAGTCGGTGATTAAAACTTCGTCAAAAAATCTCGCCGCAACGAGAAACGAATTGTGTTAACGATTGCACACTCCCCCCCCCCCCCACCCCTAATTCACATATCATACCTGTGACACTCTCTCCCTGTTCCGCCCTTCTTTGAACTTTTTCGATGTCCTGTTTCAGTACAATCTGGCAAGGATTCCACACTGCGCAGCAGTACTCTAAGTCTCTGGTAGACGATGCACAAGCGTAGTGTAGGCAGTCTCTTTAATGGATTTCATCTTTTCGATATCAGATCGATCACGGCTTTCGTTGAATTGACAGAAAACCGCAGGTTACGTCCAGAATAATTCGTTATGACATTACTGCATGCGATAACAGAATTAGAAACCACCATATCTATCGCTTTTATCATACGAAATTCGTAGTTCCTTTGATTTCTGTAAATGTTGCATCTCAGGCTTCCGTGCATTTACTGTCTGTACGAGATTGAAAATTGTTTTCTACAGTTGTAGATTTGACGGTCTAAAGTTGTTTGCACTCAGTTCGTTGGCTACTTTTGTAAAATCAGTTTAGTTGGTTTCTTAATGTGTTTCGGAAGTAGCAAAAAGAACACGTTGAAAATGAAAGGAAGATTGCGGTTTAACGTCCCGTCGATGACGGGGTCATTATAGATGTAGCACAAGCTCGTATTGGGAAAGGTTAGAGAAGGGAAACTACCATGTCCTATTCAAGATAACCATCCTGGTATTCGCCATAAGCGATTTACGGAAACCACGGAAAACGTAAATGTTGATGACCGGTCGGACATTTGAACCACTGTCTCTTCTGAATACCAGTACAATGTGTTGTGGCGTTGCAAGACAGCCACGCCACTCGGAAGTAGCCGAAATGCACGCGTTAACTCACCGCCGGCTTGCGTGAAGTCTGGAACAGGATACGTAATGAATGCTATAAAGAAAATTACGTAGCTGCTGGGATACTTAACTTTTAATCCATCATTTGTATACAGCGTTCTTGATGATACAAGTGAGACTCTCTCTAGATATGGTTAATGGCGCCTTGCTAGGTCGTAGCCATGGACTTAGCTGAAGGCTATTCTAACTGTCTCTCGGCAAATGAGAGAAAGGCTTCGTCAGTGTAGTCGCTAGCAAAGTCGTCCGTACAACTGGGGCGAGTGCTAGTACGTCTCTCTAGACCTGCCGTGTGGTGGCGCTCGGTCTGCAATTACTGACAGTGGCGACACGCGGGTCCGACATGTACTAATGGACCGCGGCCGATTTAAAGCTACCACCTAGCAAGTGTGGTGTCTGGCGGTGACACCACACAATGTATTGACAACTGCAGCATATCGACGTAATTCAGTTGTTGAAATTTTTAGTATTACTAATCCAATACCTTGGAAGTACCTAGTTTAATATGCTTGTGATGTCAGAAAATGGAGATGAGGTAATGTGTCTCACTGTGTCTATGAAACAGTTCTGTGTATCTTTATGAATTCAGTTTCCACCTAGGTCGTTTGATCCTATTTAACTGTGACGTCCTCCGTTCTTTTCTGACGCCGCTGGGCATTGTGTTGAAGTGGTTGAATACTGGTCTCGTGTTCGAAAGATCTATTTAAAGTATAGGACCGATCATCCGAATTTAGGTGTTGCTTCACTAAACACACCTAGTTACTGAGAGTTCCTAGCAGAATAAAACGATGAGCCAGGCCTGTGTCTATATTAGTGGGTAAGTTTGTGTCCCTTTGCGGCCAAAAGTTTCTGTTTGCCTGGAAGTTTCAAATTGCAGAATGAAAGACTGGTTCTGGAAGCAATCAGGTTGTGTTTTGTTGATTTCGTAAATAAGATCACGGCTGCTGTTTTGTGCATCTGAGCTTGTGGATCCGTCCCTGATAACCAGGAAGTCGACGAATTGTTCAATCTTAACTTCATCTTCTTCTCCTGGAGGTTGCTGTGTCAATTGACGAGAAACCGACTGTAGAGTCTGTAACATTACCGGTGTTGTTGGATGCCATATCCAAAGTTATTACTACATAGCATGCTGTTGCTATCGTTTCTTAATACACGGTGCATCGATGACACTGACTGACTTTTTCTCCAACGACCGACGTATGGAACAATAGGGCAGTCTATTTTGTATCACGTACCTGTCAACACTTTCCACTGAAGCTGCAGCGTTGCGCGCTTTCTTGTCACTGACCATGTGGCGTCATGTCATGGTTCTGTGACCTGTTGAGACTTTCAAACTATGTTCGAGAATGACTTTGGTTTAATAAGTGAGTATTGTTCAATTCAGCCTTGCTTCTAGTGCTGAAAGCAGTTCAATATTGACGAACAAGCACAAGGTACACGGAATCTTTACATCACTAAAATGACAAACACTATTCTTCGCCTGACTTTTTCAGTTAATACTTTCACTACTAGGGGAGGCCCCAATTCGACTACGACACGTCCTCCCTGCGATACGTAAGGAGGCAGGTGCTCCACTAACTTGTCGCGAACCCACGTGGCTGATAGGTTTCACAATACGATGCCGACATATTATTACTAAATTATATTTCTTAAGAATTTGTGTGTCTCGGTGGCGCCTTTTTTAAGACTTTCCATGAGTTTTGCGTTTCTGGACTGTGGACCTTTTTAAATATTATTATATTTATGTCCTTAGATGTTCGTTACGATCAGCGCTTGCTTCTCTCAACGTACTTTCCGATCTGTTACTCCAGCCACCGCTGCCTACCACTGCGTTGGTAGCTTATCATATGGCTGACTTAAATAACTCTCTTACCTGCGCTGAAAATGACTTGACTCGGTGCAATAACTTTTAATGAAAATGAACGGGAAGGATCCTGTCATTTGTTTCTGATGGAAACGTCACAATCTCAGCGTAGTCAGTTTCAATGGCCGGAAATCCCACTCTCATAATTACATACTGCTGCACAGTTCGGTAAAAAAATTTACTGTTATGTGTGACGCCGCTGTGCCAACAGCTTAGACTGCAGAAACGCAAACGATAAATAAGCTGACGCGACCGGCGTATTTTTATGAAAGCGTCGTAATGAACGAAACCCCCGGAGTCCGTTTTCAGAGAGAGATAACGCAAAAACGAGTACGTGACCGCAAGCATTCTGAAAGCAAAGCCTTCAGTTCCCAGTTTATTCAGAAACAGCCTCTGTAAATAACTTTTTTCCCTGGCGTCCAACTCATCTTCTGTAGCAAGGAAGCGTATAATTACTTCGAAATCCAACGCTTTTAGATTTATTCCGCTGTTGCACAATGCGTGGCAGAGTTATTATCTTTTGGTTTCTTTTTCCTTCGCTTCACACAGATAAAGCTAATTTGTCTCAGAATTCTGCTTTTTGTTGCGCAGTTTCTTGCGCTTCGTCTGTTGTTCATTCTCTTTTCACAGTTAAAGCCAATTTATCACAGAGTTCTGGCTTTTGTTATACTGTTCCTTCCGCTCAGCCCGTTGTTCCTCATTTGCGAATGAAAATGAATTGTGAGCTTGGAGCTATCGCGCTGGGCGACTGTAAAACGAACTAGACAAAGTGAAGAAGTTTCTCAAATTATGTCTAAAGACATGCGTGATTCGATACACAGGCATATGAGGTGAGACATGTCAATTTTTTGTAGTAGTGTGGTGGGAAGATGCAGCAAGTTACCACAGAATGTGCATTTACATGAACGCACGGAGTTGTATGGTGTACATAGCAAGAGATGGTCTCTCTAATCCTACTCACCCCCACCAGGTCCCCCATCCTTTCCCTCTCCCTCATGTAACATAGTTGTCAGTTGGTGTGTGGAATCGACCATGCCCCGTAATTGCTAACGCACGCTTCTTTCGTGACACTCAACTCAGAGGTGGAATAAATTTTCATCGTTAATTTGTGGCCAGCAAGAAGAGATGTAGTGACATGATGTTCGTAATAACCAGACCTCCCAACAATGTCGTGAATTAAATCCCAAACATCTCCGCAATGTTGCATGGAGAGAGCGTGCATGTAAGACTGTTTTGGTTATTTGTCCGTCCGCGTTAACCCTTTCGTGAGCCGTGGGAAACATGCTTCCCACTACAATGAACACTCTCCTAGTCCCGTGGGATTCACAGTTCCCACGTCTGTACGGTGCTACCACCTAGTGAACAGTATGGGGTACTACTTCCAATCGGAAGCTCCCGCCGTTTTTGCTGTACCTTCGCGCAGAGGCATTGTATAGCTGAGCGTTGCTCTGTATAGCAGCCTTTCAGTGCTGTTTGCTTTTATTTTGAGATTTTTTCCACAAAGCTATAGTATAAGGTAAATACTTTTGATTTACCCAAATTTATGAAGGAAAACGTAAAATTCGAACGAGGAGAATTCCAGTTTGAAACAAAAGGAGCCATTTCTGAAGTAAAATAGATGGATAACCGACCAGTCACTTTCCTGTCCTCAATTCATGACTCATGAGAAACAGCCACAGTGAAAAGGAAAAACAAGGATGGTACTAGTACAGAGATTTCTTGTCCTGAAGTTATGGCAGAATACAACAAAATAATGGGTGGTGTCGATAAGTTTGATCAATTACGAAAAAGGTATGCTATTGGCAGAAGTTCTGTAAAATAGTGGCACAGAATGTTTTATTTCCTGGTGGACGTTGGTGCAGTGAACAGTTTTATCCTGTGGAAAATAAGTAAAAGAGAGAGTGGACAGCATGATCATCCCTCTAGCCAGACAATTGATCGCTGGCTTCTCATCCCAAAAAAGGCGTGACAAAAACCTGCCCTTCTCGCAAAAAGGGGTAAAGTACCTGAAGATTTTCGGCATGTGGCTGTAGGGGAGCATCAATCCATTTTAAGAGAAATCTACTGGACGTGCCGTCATTGTAATACCAAAGCTGCGGAAAAGAGCGCTCGCTGTGTTTGTACATATTGTCAAATACCACTTTGCATAGACCTATGTTTCAGAAAATTTCATGGCAAGTAATTGTGAACAATCATTGTAACAAGAGAAGTAAATTTATAAAATAAATATGACATATATTGAAAAAGTTGTTTTTGTCATTTAACTCCAAGGAAGGCCAGTGGGAAGAATACTTCCCACCTTGTTGTGTGACCTCACTTTCACAGTTGGAGCAAATTTGATATTCCGTATGATATATATACCCATCTGTTATCTAGTATCTGCTCTCCATTCATTAAAAAAAACTGCTCAATAAGTTTGCCCACGAAAGGGTTAAGCTCGGCAGTACTGTTCGAGAGGGATAAACGTGGCATTTGGTCTCATCCTTTCCTTTCATCAGTAACAGCAGAAACACAACACTCTGCAAGCTCCAATCACGATCCTCCACACAATTCGGGCACGCGCTCGACATTTCGTAACCGAGGAAGGCGAAGGATAGCAAATAGGACCCGACAGTGCTGTATTCCAGCATTTGACTCCAAACATTTCCTGAGTATGAAAATACGCTGATTTGGGTAGATAAGCTTAAACATGAAGGCAGTATAGCCAATCGCCACCACGACCTCCGAGGCCATAGTCAAAAACAAATTTGTTTGAATGAATGATGTCTGTTCTTTCGGACATGTGCATATAATTGATTCGCCTCGATAGGCTATGAATCTCTAACCTTCAGAAGGAATCTAAAATTAGCCAGCGTGGAGGACATGGACGTCGACTGCGAGTAGATGGCGCTAGGTGGGAATGGAGGTTGGTGGGCGAGCGTGCCGAGATAGTCCATGTATCTGCGATGAACACTGTGTACGCATCCAGCGGTGTGTAACGCAACCGCCTAGTAAACGGAAGATCCCGGATTCCAGTCTCTGTCCTGCGTCACCGCCGAATTCACATAAAGTCCCAGTGCAGCTGGTACCATCATTTTCTTCCTTTCCCTTCCTCCTCCCCCCCCCCCCCACCACACCCCTGCACCTTCGATTTACATAAACACAAATTCGTTATGAAGTATGCGGTGCCCAGCCCGCCCGGCTAGCCGTGCGCTCCAGCGCACTGCTTCCCGAGCGGGAAGGCGTGCCGGTCCCCGGCACGAATCCGCCCGGCGGATTAGTGTCGAGGTCCGGTGTGCCGACCAGCCCGTGGATGGTTTTTTAGGTCGTTTTCCATCTGCCTCGGCGAATGTGGACTGGTTCCCCTTATTCCACCTCACTTACACTATGTCGGCGTTTGCAACGCAAACACTGTCTCCACGTGCGCGTACGCCATAATTACTCTATCATGCAAACATTGGTGTTACACTCGTCTGGAATGAGACGCTCCCGGGGTAGTCCACTGGGGGCCGAACCTCACACTAACCCTGGGTTCGGTGTGGGGCGGCGGGGGCTTGTGGACTGCTGTTGCCTGTTGTGGGGTTCTGAACCACTGAGGACTACGGCGGGGACGAAGCCTCTCCATCGTTTCTAGGTCCCCAATTCAGTACATACATACATACATACATACATGCTGCGCCTTTAACGAACTACGACATCGTTACAGTTTTTGTCGATTGGTAGAGCTTTTGAACAAGGCGCATGTAATAAACAGGCTAACTGAAGAATGCAAAAGCTACAACCTGAATATGGTTATTTACCTCCAGCGTAATCTCGATTGCTCATTATACACTTTTTCTCGATTTTGTATAGCCGTAAACAATCTGAAAGAATTTATTTTTAGATCGATGAAAGCATTGATGTCACACAATCTTCGATGTCTGGCGATATGTGATACAGTTTACTGTAACTTCGACTTTTGCCTATTCCACTCGAACTGCTAGCTTCACGTCTTACACTTTCTGTAGCTATTTAACAGAGAAGTGGGTTTCGCTCACGCGTATCAGTTAAATTTCCAATACCTTCCATCTACCATGACTTCGTCTATTGAATTTTCTCGGTGCTCGTATCGTATTAATTCTCTGTAAACATACGATCTTCCGACAGTGACTGCCATCCTTTTCGGCAGCTCAGCAACCGATGTAGATGACGTAACGAAATCACACAGACATGACTGATGTAGTACCCATTGCGAGCAGAGATTACATTGCCGCCAACGATGAAATGTCATTCGCAGGGTTTTTGTTTTTTGTTCACAATGTCTAAAACGGGACATAGTCCAATGAAATCTCTCTGTACCAGTACCTGCTTCCACACTCTGTTAAGTGTGTAGATCTTACCTCTATTACAGTTGTTTATATAGATCGTAATTTCCACAGCATCTTTGATGACTAAGTCCTTGTACTTTGAAGCGTCGCCTAGAATCCATCTCTGCTCAACAATATCTTTGCGTACTCCAATACACTTTCTGCTTCTAGATTCCTCACTGTGCTCATACACAAGCTGCCATTGACATGCCGGTTTATTTACCAAAATATTTATACACATCTTGTGAATATGGAAGGATGTTTTGGGAGTATTTCCGTAGTAAAAGATCTTTACTTCGACATTTTGTACATAAACATTACTGCACCAACCAAAGTGTTGTTGCAGCCTCTGTTTAATCTAACGTAACCCGTATACGAACTTGCAGCATGAGGCAGATGAAAAATTGGTCCGCAGCTTGCTTTCTAATTGAAATAAATGGTTGTAGCTCCGTCGTAAGTTGCATTAAGAAGTATCGGACACGTTTCTCAAACCATCTCAACCGTAAGTGTGACAATACAGTTGATCGCCTATGTACAAAAACTGTCCTTGCAATGATGTCCGTCCTATGTGGCTCATTTACTGTTGTTAAATCGGCCATAGTGCCGCTTTGATTAACACTGCAGGAAGAGTTTTTGTACATAGGCTATCGCCTGTATTGTCACTACACGGATGGTTTGAGAAAGGACACAGGTGTCCGAAACTACTCACCATAAAAAGAAAAAAAAGCTTCTCAACGCAACTTATGACGGAACTAAAACCATTTATTTCAACTAATTTAATGTAACTTACTGCACCCTGCCTTTTACCATGTTGATGAAATACCCGAATAAATGTAGAGTGACTCGTGGGAAGATACAGGTTGTTTAATTAATAACTGGCGCTGTTCATGAGTACTGTTGTTCATCACGAACACCTTGACTGAAATTTAATCCAAAGAATTCGGAGTGTCTGCCATGGACACATTATCACGCCCATGAGGTGTAAACGACTGTCGTGCCGTTACTTACGACTGCCTTCTCCTGGCTTAAGTACGCTCCCTGTATATCACCCCAACTCCCCACGTGACAGCGGTAATAGCTTCGGCTTCCCGCTACCTTCCGGGATAAACGACTCGCTGCTCGTATTTCTGTCAATGGCCAACTGCTTTACATGGATTTATGGAGGTCTTATCTTTGGAAGCTTTGCGTTATACATTTTACCACCCTTTGGTGGATGACAGCACCTTCTTTAGCTTCTATGGGGCCTCAACGACAGTACGGCAAGAAATGGTCCAGAAAAGGAAAGGAGAACTGCTTGAAAGCAGAGTGGATGTGAGTCAGAAGCTCTGGGTGTTCATGTTTAGGGATTTTTGCTCATCTGATAGTTTCAGGTGAGTTCAGGCAACATTCGGCTTTAAACCGCTTTTTTGTGTGGCTGCATCCCATAACATACATAATTAACGTCTTAAATATTTTACTTCGGAGTGGCTACACAACTGAAACGTCGTAGTACACAAAATAAAAGTGAAAAGGAAATGAAAAACACCCATTTCAAGAAACTTAATACTTTTAAGAAGCCGGCCGGAGTGGCCGAACGGTTCTAAGCGCTACAGTCTTGATCAGAGCGACCGCTACGGTCGCAGGTACGAATCCTGTCTTGGGAATGGATGTCTGTGTTGTCCTTAGGTTAGTTAGGTTTAAGTAGTTCTAAGTTCTAGGAGACTGATGACCTCAGAAGTGAAGTCCCATAGTGCTCAGAGCCATTTGAACCATTTTTGAACTTTCAAGAAGTTTAGACGGCAATAGACTCTGTTGGAAGGAGATATTTTTTACCTTCAAACAAATCCTTGACGAATTATGTCTTACGGGTTCATTAGATCTGTATGCCTGAAAACTGAAGGTGCACGGTCTGAGACTCCTTGCCACTGTTAGCGTGGTTCCCTCCTCTCAAAGGTTCGAGACCTCCCTTGGGCATGGGTTTGTGTGTTGTCCTTAGCGTAAGTTAGATTAAGTAGTGTTGGATTAAGTTGTATGTAAGCCTAGGGACCGATGGCCTCAGCTGTTTGATCCCATAGGAACTTACCACAAATTTCCAAAAATTTCTGAAAACTGAATTCGGCTAAAGACGTTGCAGAGTAGCCACTTTTATAAGGGGATTCAAAAAGTTTCCGTTAGAAGGACGTACAGTCCAGAATCGGTAAGGTATACCATTCAGGCAAAATCGCCGTGGGTACTGATTTAGTTATCCTACCGACGCACCAGGTAGAAGATCTCTGTTTGGCAAAACACCGTGGCCTGATGCACGAAGACGTCTGTAACTGCCTGCTGCACATTCTCGTCCGACAGGAATCGTTGACTCTTCATGGTCTTTTTTTGGGAGAGATCAGAACTATCGGGCGGGTGCTCGAGTGTCTTCCACTTGAGTTAGCGTAGCTTCTGCGTTACGACATTCATTAGATTGTGGTATGGCGACATAGGTTGTCAAGAAACAGCAGCTCTCCTTAATGCAGCTTTCAATACACGTCGGCGGTTTTTGACGGAAATGCTGTCCCTTACACATTATTCGTTCTCCGATGGACGTCTGGCGGAGTTTGTCCTTCGGCAACCAAGAGAGGAATAACAGCACATTGCTCCTGGTTGGACGCATTTAGTAATAACATGCCATAGTTAACGTTTCCTCATTTACATCGCCCACATTGGAAAGATGTACTAACCCCTTGCCTACATGTCAGTGCTAATATACCCGCATCGGAGTTGCGCTATGTGTTGCAGCGACGCCCTCGAACGGATAATTTTTAATGGAGTGTTATACAGGTTAATTCCGTGATTGTGTTACAGACTTTCAGGTTTGGTCGAGAAGGATAATAGTACCAATTTTAGGTAAGGGACGCTGGTTTGGAAACGGCTGAGTCGAAAGTTAAAAGCAAAAATCGCCCCGATACTTCTGTCGACCTCTTCTACTGCAAGCTCTTCGCTTTCCATGTTTTTGGAGGAGATAGTCTTGACCAAAACAAGAAAAAATTATCCAGTAAACATGGACACTAAAACGCATACCTTAAAAGCTGCGAGTGAATGAGATGTGTCTCACAGTAGCAAAGGTCAATAAGTACTCATGGCTCTTAAGGTATTCACTTTACTGGAAATTTTTTCTTGTTTTGGTCCATAACACCTCTTCCCAAAATATGGAAAACAAAGAGCTTGCAGTAGAAGAGATTCACTGTCAGAGGTATCAGAATGATCTTCGCTCATACCTTTCGACTCGATCGTGTATGGACCAGCGTCCCTTACCTCAAACTGATACATTTGCCCTTCTTCATCTTCCCTAAAAGTTTGTAACATCATCACGGTATCACCATGTATAATTTAAGTCTTATGATTTCTTCTTTATCGAGAACAGATCTTAGGTAACACTGAGTCTCTTGTTTACTGGTCTTCGTATATGGTTATTCTATAGTTATCCGTGGAGAAAATTGTTTTATATTTACCCTCTGCATTTTATAAATGCATAACGTACGAAGTGGTCAACTCACTAATGACGGTATTCATCAACTGCAAGAGGCTGAGTTAACATCAAATGGCCTTAAATTAAAATAGTGACTGGAAGAAAATTTGTTCAATTAATGCAGTGATCCACGACATGCGAAAAGAGGTCGAAAGTACCTTTATTCGAGTACCTGTGGCTGTAATCGAAAGTCTTGAACAAGGGAAAACGTCTGTAAAACGCAAATCACACAAGACTTCCCGCCAACAGCCTAGAAAACGTAGGGAATCAGTTGGAGGAAAACTATGGTTACCCACACGCAGTTTACCGTAAGCATGAACCAGTATGATTATTTCAGTTTTCTAAGCGACGAAGTGTTGACCTTTCCCCTGTACCTTCATGAAGAGTGAAATTTTTGAAAACATTGTTAGCGATCTCTCGTCTGGTAGTGTCGATCCACCGCTCTGGAGTCTGAAGATGACTCTCTGAAAGAGTCGAAACCGGTCACTCACTCCAATAAAAAAATTGCGATCAAGACTGTTTTAAATTTTAATTTCATGAAGAGTATTCTGTGGACACCCCGCCTCGCAAGATGACAGCCGTGTTCACAGGTCTGCTCTCGTTCGTCCCTGGCTTTACGGACACTCACAAACCCTTCGCGCCTTGGCTAGCCCGCTAAATAACTCTGAATAAATCCCACAGAAAATGTCTGGAACGGTGGCGGTGGGGGGAGGGGGGGGGGTAACTAAACACCCTCGCAGTTTTGTGGTTCTGCGGTATCTTATCATCAATGAGTGGTTTCAGCTGAATATACAGTGCAACAACACTTGAGACAAAATGTTCACAGACGCTTCCAGACGATGCTAGACATTTGTTGTTATTTTTTTATGCCCCTGAAATGCGGCAGGGGGTAGGCACTTACCGGCATGCATATGCATTGTGTGTAGCCTATAATCCAGTCATTTGTTGCGCGTGAGAGGACGAAATTGAAGTTGCTGATTCGCTTCTAAAATACTAAGGTGGGTCACAAAGGCTATAGACGTCAGAGCCGTGTGTACCAGTCTGAGA